>NW_027142146.1:0-199643 GCF_036365525.1 Heterodontus francisci | reverse complement strand
TACTCTTCTTCACTCTTCTTCACTCTTCTTCACTCTTCATCACTCTTCATCACTCTTCATCACTCTTCTTCACTCTTCTTCACTCTTCATCACTCTTCATCACTCCTCTTCACTCTTCTTGACTCTTCACTCTTCATCACTCTTCATCACTCTTCATCACTCTTCATCACTCTTCTTCACTCTTCTTCACTCTTCACTCCATCACTCTTCTTCACTCTTCAACACTCTTCAACACTCTTCATCACTCTTCATCACTCTTCATCACTCTTCACTCTTCATCACTCTTCTTCACTCTTCTTCTTCACTCTTCTTCACTCTTCTTCACTCTTCTTCTTCACTCTTCATCACTCTTCATCACTCTTCATCACTCTTCTTCCTCTTCATCACTCTTCTTCACTCTTCACTCTTCACTCTTCTTCACTCTTCACTCTTCACTCTTCACTCTTCACTCTTCACTCTTCACTCTTCACTCTTCACTCTTCACTCTTCACTCTTCATCACTCTTCTTCACTCTTCATCGCTCTTCACTCTTCTTCTTCACTCTTCACTCTTCTTCTTCACTCTTCTTCACTCTTCTTCACTCTTCTTCACTCTTCTTCTTCACTCCATCACTCTTCTTCACTCTTCTTCACTCTTCTTCACTCTTCTTCACTCTTCTTCACTCTTCTTCACTCCTCTTCACTCTTCACTCTTCACTCTTCATCACTCTTCATCACTCTTCTTCACTCTTCTTCACTCTTCTTCACTCTTCACTCTTCATCACTCTTCTTCACTCTTCATCACTCTTCTTCACTCCTTCACTCTTCTTCACTCTTCATCACTCTTCTTGACTCTTCACTCTTCATCACTCTTCATCACTCTTCATCACTCTTCTTCACTCTTCTTCACTCTTCTTCACTCTTCACTCTTCACTCTTCATCACTCTTCTTCACTCTTCTTCACTCTTCTTCACTCTTCTTCACTCTTCTTCACTCTTCATCACTCTTCATCACTCTTCATCACTCTTCATCACTCTTCTTCACTCTTCTTCACTCTTCACTCTTCACTCTGCACTCTTCACTCTTCACTCTTCTTCACTCTTCTTCACTCTTCTTCACTCTTCTTCACTCTTCATCACTCTTCATCACTCTTCTTCACTCTTCTTCACTCTTCATCACTCTTCATCACTCCTCTTCACTCTTCTTGACTCTTCACTCTTCATCACTCTTCATCACTCTTCATCACTCTTCATCACTCTTCTTCACTCTTCTTCACTCTTCTTCACTCTTCACTCCATCACTCTTCATCACTCTTCATCACTCTTCATCACTCTTCTTCTTCACTCTTCTTCACTCTTCTTCACTCTTCTTCACTCTTCTCACTCTTCTTCACTCTTCTTCACTCTTCATCACTCTTCATCACTCTTCATCACTCTTCATCACTCTTCATCACTCTTCTTCACTCTTCTTCACTCTTCTTCACTCTTCTTCACTCTTCTTCACTCTTCTTCACTCCTCTTCACTCCTCTTCACTCTTCTTCACTCTTCACTCTTCACTCTCATCACTCTTCATCACTCCTTCACTCTTCTTCACTCTTCATCACTCTTCTTGACTCTTCACTCTTCATCACTCTTCTTCACTCTTCTTCACTCTTCTTCACCCTTCATCACTCTTCATCACTCTTCTTCACTCTTCTTCACTCTTCTTCACTCTTCATCACTCTTCTTCACTCTTCTTCACTCTTCTTCACTCTTCATCACTCTTCTTCACTCTTCACTCTTCACTCTTCATCACTCTTCATCACTCTTCTTCACTCTTCTTCACTCTTCTTCACTCTTCATCACTCTTCATCACTCTTCTTCACTCTTCTTCACTCTTCTTCACTCTTCACTCTTCACTCTTCACTCTTCTTCACTCTTCATCACTCTTCTTCACTCTTCTTCACTCTTCACTCTTCTTCACTCTTCTTCACTCTTCTTCACTCTTCTTCACTCTTCTTCACTCTTCATCACTCTTCACTCTTCTTCACTCTTCATCGCTCTTCATCGCTCTTCATCGCTCTTCTTCACTCTTCACTCTTCACTCTTCACTCTTCATCACTCTTCATCACTCTTCATCACTCTTCTTCACTCTTCATCACTCTTCTTCACTCTTCTTCACTCTTCTTCACTCTTCTTCACTCTTCATCACTCTTCATCACTCCTCTTCACTCTTCACCGCTCTTCACCGCTCTTCACCGCTCTTCACCGCTCTTCACCGCTCTTCATCGCTCTTCATCACTCTTCATCACTCTTCTTCACTCTTCATCACTCTTCATCACTCTTCATCACTCTTCTTCACTCTTCTTCACTCTTCTTCACTATTCAGTCTTCTTCAGTCTTCTTCAGTCTTCACTCTTCTTCACTCTTCTTCACTCTTCTTCACTCTTCTTCACTCTTCGTCACGCTTCTTCACTCTTCTTCACTCTTCATCACTCTTTATCACTCTTCTTCACTATTCAGTCTTCTTCAGTCTTCACTCTTCTTCACTCTTCTTCACTCTTCTTCACTCTTCGTCACTCTTCGTCACTCTTCGTCACTCTTCTTCACTCTTCGTCACTCTTCTTCACTCTTCGTCACTCTTCTTCACTCTTCTTCACTCTTCGTCACTCTTCATCACTCTTCTTCACTCTTCACTCTTCACTCTTCACTCTTCTTCACTCTTCTTCACTCTTCTTCACTCTTCTTCACTCTTCAGTCTTCTTCAGTCTTCTTCAGTCTTCTTCAGTCTTCTTCAGTCTTCACTCTTCTTCACTCTTCTTCACTCTTCTTCACTCTTCTTCACTCTTCGTCACGCTTCTTCACTCTTCATCACTCTTCACTATTCAGTCTTCTTCAGTCTTCACTCTTCTTCACTCTTCTTCACTCTTCATCACTCTTCTTCACTCTTCATCACTCTTCATCACTCTTCTTCACTCTTCTTCACTCTTCTTCACTCTTCTTCACTCTTCATCACTCTTCTTCACTCTCTTCACTCTTCATCACTCTTCATCACTCTTCATCACCCTTCATCACCCTTCATCACCCTTCCTCACCCTTCTTCACTCTTCTTCACTCTTCATCACTCTTCATCACTCTTCATCACTCTTCATCACTCTTCATCACTCTTCATCACTCTTCTTCACTCTTCTTCACTATTCAGTCTTCTTCAGTCTTCTTCAGTCCTCAGTCTTCATCACTCTTCATCACTCTTCATCACTCTTCTTCACTCTTCTTCACTCTTCTTCACTCTTCTTCACTCTTCTTCACTCTTCTTCACTCTTCTTCACTCTTCATCACTCTTCATCACTCTTCATCACTCTTTACTCTTCAGTCTTCATCACTCTTCACTCCTTCAGTCTTCATCACTCTTCATCACTCTTCATCACTCTTCATCACTCTTCATCACTCTTCATCACTCTTCATCACACTTCTTCACTCTTCTTCACTCTTCTTCACCCTTCTTCACCCTTCTTCACTCTTCTTCACACTTCTTCAGTCTTCATCACTCTTCTTCAGTCTTCAATTCTTCACTCTTCTTCACTCTTCAGTCTTCTTCACTCTTCTTCACTCTTCAGTCTTCTTCACTCTTCTTCACTCTTCTTCACTCTTCTTCACTTTTTATCACTCTTCACCACTCTTCACCACTCTTCACCACTCTTCATCACTCTTCATCACTCTTCACCACTCTTCATCACTCTTCACCACTCTTCATCACTCTTCATCACTCTTCATCACTCTTCATCACTCTTCTTCACTCTTCTTCACACTTCTTCACTCATCAGTCTTCATCACTCTTCATCACTCTTCATCACTCTTCATCACTCTTCTTCACTCTTCTTCACTCTTCTTCACTCTTCATCACTCTTCATCACTCTTCTTCACTCTTCTTTACTCTTCATCACTCTTCACTCTTCTTCACTCTTCTTCACTCTTCTTCACTCTTCTTCACACTTCTTCACACTTCTTCACACTTCTTCACACTTCATCACTCTTCACTCTTCTTCACTCTTCTTCACTCTTCTTCACTCTTCGTTACTCTTCTTCACTCTTCATCACTCTTCAGTCTTCATCACTCTTTCTCACTCTTCTTCACTCTTCTTCACTCTTTCTCACTCTTTCTCACTCTTTCTCACTCTTTCTCACTCTTCTTCACTCTTCTTCACTCTTCACTCTTCTTCACACTTTTTCACTCTTCGTCACTCTTCGTCACTCTTCGTCACTCTTCGTCACTCTTCGTCACTCTTCGTCACTCTTCATCACTCTTCTTCACTCTTCTTCACACTTCTTCACTCATCACTCTTCATCACTCTTCATCACTCTTCATCACTCTTCATCACTCTTCATCACTCTTCATCACTCTTCTTCACTCTTCTTCACTCTTCATCACTCTTCTTCACTCTTCATCACTCTTCTTCACTCTTCAGTCTTCATCACTCTTCTTCACTCTTCTTCACACTTCTTCACACTTCTTCACACTTCTTCACACTTCATCACTCTTCTTCACTCTTCTTCACTCTTCTTCACTCTTCTTCACTCTTCTTTACTCTTCTTCACTCTTCATCACTCTTCAGTCTTCATCACTCTTTCTCACTCTTCTTCACTCTTCTTCACTCTTCTTCACTCTTCACTCTTCTTCACACTTTTTCACTCTTCTTCACACTTTTTCACTCTTCGTCTCTTCGTCACTCTCGTCACTCTTCGTCACTCTTCTTCACTCTTCAGTCTTCTTCAGCCTTCTTCACTCTTCTTCACTCTTCTTCACTCTTCATCTCTCTTCATCTCTCTTCATCTCTCTTCATCACTCTTCATCACTCTTCATCACTCTTCTTCACTCTTCTTCACTCTTCATCACTCTTCTTCACTCTTCATCACTCTTCATCACTCTTCATCACTCTTCAGTCTTCTCTCTTCTTCACTCTTCTTCACTCTTCTTCACTCTTCTTCACCCTTCTTCACCCTTCTTCACCCTTCATCACTCTTCTTCACTCTTCTTCACTCTTCTTCACTCTTCTTCACTCTTCTTCACTCTTCTTCACTCTTCATCACTCTTCATCACTCTTCTTCACTCTTCACTCTTCATCATTCTTCTTCACACTCTTCAGTCTTCATCACTCTTCTTCAGTCTTCATCACTCTTCTTCACTCTTCTTCACTCTTCTTCACTCTTCTTCACTCTTCTTCACTCTTCTTCACTCTTCATCATTCTTCTTCACTCTTCTTCACTCTTCTTCACTCTTCTTCACTCTTCTTCACTCTTCTTCACTCTTCATTCTTCATCACTCTTCTTCACTCTTCTTCACTCTTCTTCACTCTCCTTCACTCTTCTTCACTCTTCTTCACTCTTCTTCACTCTTCTTCTTCACTCTTCTTCTCTCTTCTTCACTCTTCTTCACTCTTCTTCACTCTTCTTCACCCTTCTTCACCCTTCTTCACCCTTCATCACTCTTCTTCACTCTTCTTCACTCTTCTTCACTCTTCTTCACTCTTCATCACTCTTCATCACTCTTCTTCACTCTTCACTCTTCATCATTCTTCTTCACTCTTCAGTCTTCATCACTCTTCTTCAGTCTTCATCACTCTTCTTCACTCTTCTTCACTCTTCTTCACTCTTCTTCACTCTTCTTCACTCTTCTTCACTCTTCATCATTCTTCTTCACTCTTCTTCACTCTTCATCACTCTTCTTCACTCTTCATCACTCTTCATCACTCTTCTTCACTCTTCTTCACTCTTCTTCACTCTTCTTCACTCTTCATCACTCTTCTTCACTCTTCTTCACTCTTCATCACTCTTCATCACTCTTCATCACCCTTCATCACCCTTCATCACCCTTCCTCACCCTTCTTCACTCTTCTTCACTCTTCATCACTCTTCATCACTCTTCATCACTCTTCATCACTCTTCATCACTCTTCTTCACTCTTCTTCACTCTTCTTCACTATTCAGTCTTCTTCAGTCTTCTTCAGTCCTCAGTCTTCATCACTCTTCATCACTCTTCATCACTCTTCTTCACTCTTCTTCACTCTTCTTCACTCTTCTTCACTCTTCTTCACTCTTCTTCACTCTTCTTCACTCTTCTTCACTCTTCATCACTCTTCATCACTCTTTACTCTTCAGTCTTCATCACTCTTCACTCCTTCAGTCTTCATCACTCTTCATCACTCTTCATCACTCTTCATCACTCTTCATCACTCTTCATCACTCTTCATCACACTTCTTCACTCTTCTTCACTCTTCTTCACCCTTCTTCACCCTTCTTCACTCTTCACACTTCTTCAGTCTTCATCACTCTTCTTCAGTCTTCACTTCTTCACTCTTCTTCACTCTTCAGTCTTCTTCACTCTTCTTCACTCTTCAGTCTTCTTCACTCTTCTTCACTCTTCTTCACTCTTCTTCACTTTTTATCACTCTTCACCACTCTTCACCACTCTTCACCACTCTTCATCACTCTTCATCACTCTTCACCACTCTTCACCACTCTTCACCACTCTTCACCACTCTTCATCACTCTTCATCACTCTTCATCACTCTTCATCACTCTTCTTCACTCTTCTTCACACTTCTTCACTCATCAGTCTTCATCACTCTTCATCACTCTTCATCACTCTTCATCACTCTTCTTCACTCTTCTTCACTCTTCTTCACTCTTCATCACTCTTCATCACTCTTCTTCACTCTTCTTTACTCTTCATCACTCTTCACTCTTCTTCACTCCTCTTCACTCTTCTTCACTCTTCTTCACACTTCTTCACACTTCTTCACACTTCTTCACACTTCATCACTCTTCACTCTTCTTCACTCTTCTTCACTCTTCTTCACTCTTCTTTACTCTTCTTCACTCTTCATCACTCTTCAGTCTTCATCACTCTTTCTCACTCTTCTTCACTCTTCTTCACTCTTTCTCACTCTTTCTCACTCTTTCTCACTCTTTCTCACTCTTCTTCACTCTTCTTCACTCTTCTTCACTCTTCACTCTTCTTCACACTTTTTCACTCTTCGTCACTCTTCGTCACTCTTCGTCACTCTTCGTCACTCTTCGTCACTCTTCGTCACTCTTCTTCACTCTTCTTCACACTTCTTCACTCATCACTCTTCATCACTCTTCATCACTCTTCATCACTCTTCTTCACTCTTCTTCACTCTTCTTCACTCTTCATCACTCTTCTTCACTCTTCTTCACTCTTCAGTCTTCATCACTCTTCTTCACTCTTCTTCACACTTCTTCACACTTCTTCACACTTCTTCACACTTCATCACTCTTCTTCACTCTTCTTCACTCTTCTTCACTCTTCTTCACTCTTCTTTACTCTTCTTCACTCTTCATCACTCTTCAGTCTTCATCACTCTTTCTCACTCTTCTTCACTCTTCTTCACTCTTCTTCACTCTTCTTCACTCTTCTTCACTCTTCTTCACTCTTCACTCTTCTTCACACTTTTTCACTCTTCTTCACACTTTTTCACTCTTCGTCACTCTTCGTCACTCTTCGTCACTCTTCGTCACTCTTCGTCACTCTTCTTCACTCTTCAGTCTTCTTCAGTCTTCTTCAGCCTTCTTCACTCTTCTTCACTCTTCTTCACTCTTCATCTCTCTTCATCTCTCTTCATCACTCTTCATCACTCTTCATCACTCTTCTTCACTCTTCTTCACTCTTCATCACTCTTCTTCACTCTTCATCACTCTTCATCACTCTTCATCACTCTTCAGTCTTCTCTCTTCTTCACTCTTCTTCACTCTTCTTCACTCTTCTTCACCCTTCTTCACCCTTCTTCACCCTTCATCACTCTTCTTCACTCTTCTTCACTCTTCTTCACTCTTCTTCACTCTTCTTCACTCTTCTTCACTCTTCATCACTCTTCATCACTCTTCTTCACTCTTCACTCTTCATCATTCTTCTTCACTCTTCAGTCTTCATCACTCTTCTTCAGTCTTCATCACTCTTCTTCACTCTTCTTCACTCTTCTTCACTCTTCTTCACTCTTCTTCACTCTTCTTCACTCTTCTTCACTCTTCATCATTCTTCTTCACTCTTCTTCACTCTTCTTCACTCTTCTTCACTCTTCTTCACTCTTCATTCTTCATCACTCTTCTTCACTCTTCTTCACTCTTCTTCACTCTCCTTCACTCTTCTTCACTCTTCATCACTCTTCTTCACTCTTCTTCACTTCAGTCTTCATCACTCTTCACTCTTCTTCACTCTTCAGTCTTCATCACTCTTCTTCACTCTTCTTCACTCTTCTTCACTCTTTATCACTCTTTATCACTCTTCTTCACTCTTCTTCACTCATCTTCACTCTTCTTCACTCTTCTTCACTCTTCATCACTCTTCTTCACTCTTCATCACTCTTCATCACCCTTCATCACTCTTCATCACTCTTCATCACTCTTCTTCACTCTTCTTCACTCTTCATCACTCTTCATCACTCTTCTTCACTCTTCTTCACTCTTCTTCACTCTTCATCACTCTTCATCACTCTTCAGTCTTCACTCTTCTTCACTCTTCTTCACTCTTCTTCACTCTTCTTCACTCTTCTTCACTCTTCATCACCCTTCATCACCCTTCATCACTCTTCTTCACTCTTCTTCACTCTTCATCACTCTTCTTCACTCTTCTTCACTCTTCATCACTCTTCTTCACTCTTCAGTCTTCATCACTCTTCACTCTTCAGTCTTCATCACTCTTAATCACTCCTCTTCAGTCTTCATCACTCTTAATCACTCTTCTTCACTCTTCATCACCCTTCACTCTTCTTCACTCTTCATTCTTCATCACTTCTTCACTCTTCTTCACTCTTCTTCACTCTCCTTCACTCTCCTTCACTCTTCTTCACTCATCTTCACTCATCTTCACTTCAGTCTTCATCACTCTTCTTCACTCTTCTTCACTCTGCTTCACTCTGCTTCACTCTGCTTCACTCTGCTTCACTCTTCGTCACTCTTCGTCACTCTTCGTCACTCTTCGTCACTCTTCGTCACTCTTTGTCACTCTTTGTCACTCTTCATCACTCTACTTCACTCTTCTTCACTCTTCACTCTTCACTCTTCATCACTCTTCATCACTCTTCTTCACTCTTCTTCACTCTTCATCACTCTTCATCACTCTTCATCACTCTTCATCACTCTTCTTCACTCTTCATCACTCTTCATCACTCTTCTTCACTCTTCATCACTCTTCTTCACTCTTCATCACTCTTCTTCACTCTTCATCACTCTTCATCACTCTTCATCACTCTTCATCACTCTTCTTCACTCTTCTTCACACTTCATCACTCTTCATCACTCTTCTTCACTCTTCACTCTTCATCACTCTTCTTCACTCTTCTTCACACTTCTTCACTCTTCTTCACTCTTCATCACTCTTCATCACTCTTCTTCACTCTTCTTCACTCTTCTTCACTCTTCATCACTCTTCTTCACTCTTCTTCACTCTTCTTCACTCTTCACTCCATCACTCTTCACTCCATCACTCTTCTTCACTCTTCTTCACTCTTCATCACTCTTCTTCACTCTTCTTCACTCTTCTTCACTCTTCTTCACTCTTCTTCACTCTTCTTCACTCTTCATCACTCTTCTTCACTCTTCATCACTCTTCTTCACTCTTCATCACTCTTCATCACTCTTCATCACTCTTCATCACTCTATTCACTCTTCATCACTCTTCATCACTCTTCATCACTCTTCTTCACTCTTCTTCACTCTTCTTCACTCTTCTTCAGTCTTCTTCAGTCTTCACACTTCTTCACTCTTCTTCACTCTTCTTCACTCTTCTTCACTCTTCATCACTCTTCATCACTCTTCATCATTCTTCTTCACTCTTCTTCACTCTTCTTCACTCTTCTTCACTCTTCTTCACTCTTCTTCACTCTTCTTCACTCTTCTTCACTCTTCATTCTTCATCACTCTTCTCACTCTTCTTCACTCTCACTCTTCTTCACTCTCCTTCACTCTTCTTCACTCTTCATCACTCTTCTTCACTCTTCTTCACTTCAGTCTTCATCACTCTTCACTCTTCTTCACTCTTCAGTCTTCATCACTCTTCTTCACTCTTCTTCACTCTTCTTCACTCTTCTTCACTCTTCTTCACTCTTTATCACTCTTTATCACTCTTCTTCACTCTTCTTCACTCTTCTTCACTCTTCATCACTCTTTATCACTCTTTATCACTCTTCATCACTCTTCATCACTCTTCATCACTCTTCATCACTCTTCATCACTCTTCATCACTCTTCATCACTCTTCATCACTCTTCATCACTCTTCATCACTCTTCTTCACTCTTCATCACTCTTCATCACTCTTCATCACTCTTCTTCACTCTTCTTCACTCTTCATCACTCTTCATCACTCTTCACTCTTCACTCTTCATCACTCTTCTTCACTCTTCTTCACACTTCTTCACTCTTCTTCACTCTTCATCACCCTTCATCACCCTTCATCACTCTTCTTCACTCTTCTTCACTCTTCATCACTCTTCTTCACTCTTCATCACTCTTCTTCACTCTTCATCACTCTTCTTCACACTTCAGTCTTCATCACTCTTCACTCTTCAGTCTTCATCACTCTTAATCACTCCTCTTCAGTCTTCATCACTCTTCATCACTCTTCTTCACTCTTCATCACCCTTCACTCTTCTTCACTCTTCATTCTTCATCACTTCTTCACTCTTCTTCACTCTTCTTCACTCTCCTTCACTCTCCTTCACTCTTTTTCACTCTTCTTCACTCATCTTCACTTCAGTCTTCATCACTCTTCTTCACTCTTCTTCACTCTTCTTCACTCTTCTTCACTCTGCTTCACTCTGCTTCACTCTTCGTCACTCTTCGTCACTCTTTGTCACTCTTCGTCACTCTTCATCACTCTTCATCACTCTTCATCACTCTTCTTCACTCTTCTTCACTCTTCTTCACTCTTCTTCACTCTTCACTCTTCACTCTTCATCACTCTTCATCACTCTTCTTCACTCTTCTTCACTCTTCATCACTCTTCTTCACTCTTCATCACTCTTCATCACTCTTCATCACTCTTCATCACTCTTCTTCACTCTTCTTCACTCTTCATCACTCTTCATCACTCTTCTTCACTCTTCTTCACTCTTCATCACTCTTCTTCACTCTTCATCACTCTTCTTCACTCTTCATCACTCTTCATCACTCTTCTTCACTCTTCTTCACTCTTCTTCACTCTTCATCACTCTTCATCACTCTTCTTCACTCTTCTTCACTCTTCACTCTTCACTCTTCACTCTTCATCACTCTTCTTCACTCTTCTTCACACTTCTTCACTCTTCTTCACTCTTCATCACTCTTCATCACTCTTCATCACTCTTCTTCACTCTTCTTCACTCTTCTTCACTCTTCATCACTCTTCATCACTCTTCATCACTCTTCTTCACTCTTCACTCTTCTTCACTCTTCTTCACTCTTCTTCACTCTTCTTCACTCTTCTTCACTCTTCACTCCATCACTCTTCACTCCATCACTCTTCTTCACTCTTCTTCACTCTTCTTCACTCTTCTTCACTCTTCATCACTCTTCATCACTCTTCTTCACTCTTCTTCACTCTTCATCACTCTTCATCACTCTTCTTCACTCTTCATCACTCTTCTTCACTCTTCATCACTCTTCATCACTCTTCTTCACTCTTCTTCACTCTTCATCACTCTTCATCACTCTTCATCACTCTTCTTCACTCTTCACTCTTCACTCTTCATCACTCTTCTTCACTCTTCTTCACACTTCTTCACTCTTCTTCACTCTTCATCACTCTTCATCACTCTTCATCACTCTTCATCACTCTTCTTCACTCTTCTTCACTCTTCTTCACTCTTCATCACTCTTCTTCACTCTTCACTCTTCTTCACTCTTCTTCACTCTTCTTCACTCTTCTTCACTCTTCTTCACTCTTCTTCACTCTTCTTCACTCTTCACTCCATCACTCTTCACTCCATCACTCTTCTTCACTCTTCTTCACTCTTCTTCACTCTTCATCACTCTTCATCACTCTTCATCACTCTTCTTCACTCTTCTTCACTCTTCTTCACTCTTCATCACTCTTCTTCACTCTTCATCACTCTTCTTCACTCTTCATCACTCTTCATCACTCTTCTTCACTCTTCTTCACTCTTCATCACTCTTCATCACTCTTCTTCACTCTTCTTCACTCTTCTTCACTCTTCTTCACTCTTCTTCAGTCTTCACACTTCTTCACACTTCTTCACTCTTCTTCACTCTTCATCACTCTTCATCACTCTTCATCACTCTTCATCACTCTTCATCACTCTTCTTCACTCTTCTTCACTCTTCTTCACTCCATCACTCTTCACTCCATCACTCTTCTTCACTCTTCACTCCATCACTCTTCTTCACTCTCACTCCATCACTCTTCTTCACTCTTCACTCCATCACTCTTCTTCACTCTTCACTCCATCACTCTTCTTCACTCTTCACTCCATCACTCTTCTTCACTCTTCTTCACTCTTCTTCACTCTTCTTCACTCTTCTTCACTCTTCACTCTTCACTCTTCATCACTCTTCATCACTCTTCTTCACTCTTCTTCACTCTTCTTCACTCTTCTTCACTCTTCATCACTCTTCATCACTCTTCATCACTCTTCTTCAGTCTTCACTCTTCTTCACTCTTCATCACTCTTCTTCACTCTTCACTCTTCACTCTTCATCACTCTTCATCACTCTTCTTCACTCTTCATCACTCTTCTTCACTCTTCTTCACTCTTCATCACTCTTCATCACTCTTCATCACTCTTCTTCACTCTTCTTCACTCTTCTTCACTCTTCTTCACTCTTCTTCACTCTTCTTCACTCTTCACTCCATCACTCTTCACTCCATCACTCTTCTTCACTCTTCTTCACTCTTCTTCTTCACTCTTCTTCACTCTTCTTCACTCTTCACTCCATCACTCTTCTTCACTCTTCACTCCATCACTCTTCTTCACTCTTCACTCCTTCACTCTTCTTCACTCTTCACTCCATCACTCTTCTTCACTCTTCACTCCATCACTCTTCTTCACTCTTCTTCACTCTTCTTCACTCTTCTTCACTCTTCTTCACTGTTCTTCACTGTTCTTCACTCTTCATCACTCTTCATCACTCTTCATCACTCTTCTTCACTCTTCATCACTCTTCTTCACTCTTCATCACTCTTCTTCACTCTTCTTCACTCTTCACTCTTCACTCTTCATCACTCTTCATCACTCTTCATCACTCTTCATCACTCTTCATCACTCTTCTTCACTCTTCTTCACTCTTCATCACTCTTCATCACTCTTCATCACTCTTCTTCACTCTTCATCACTCTTCTTCACTCTTCATCACTCTTCATCACTCTTCTTCACTCTTCTTCACTCTTCTTCACTCTTCTTCACTCTTCACTCTTCATCACTCTTCATCACTCTTCATCACTCTTCTTCACTCTTCTTCACTCTTCTTCACTCTTCTTCACTCTTCTTCACTCTTCACTCCATCACTCTTCACTCCATCACTCTTCTTCACTCTTCACTCCATCACTCTTCTTCACTCTTCACTCCATCACTCTTCTTCACTCTTCACTCCATCACTCTTCTTCACTCTTCACTCTTCTTCACTCTTCTTCACTCTTCTTCACTCTTCTTCACTCTTCTTCACTCTTCTTCACTCTTCTTCACTCTTCACTCCATCACTCTTCACTCCATCACTCTTCTTCACTCTTCACTCCATCACTCTTCTTCACTCTTCACTCCATCACTCTCCTTCACTCTTCACTCCATCACTCTTCTTCACTCTTCACTCTTCTTCACTCTTCTTCACTCTTCTTCACTCTTCTTCACTCTTCGCTCCATCACTCTTCTTCACTCTTCTTCACTCTTCTTCACTCTTCTTCACTCTTCTTCACTCTTCTTCACTCTTCTTCACTCTTCACTCTTCATCACTCTTCATCACTCTTCATCACTCTTCATCACTCTTCTTCACTCTTCTTCACTCTTCATCACTCTTCTTCACTCTTCTTCACTCTTCATCACTCTTCATCACTCTTCATCACTCTTCACTCCATCACTCTTCTTCACTCTTCTTCACTCTTCTTCACTCTTCTTCACTCTTCATCACTCTTCTTCACTCTTCATCACTCTTCATCACTCTTCATCACTCTTCATCACTCTTCATCACTCTTCATCACTCTTCTTCAGTCTTCACACTTCTTCACTCTTCTTCACTCTTCTTCACTCTTCTTCACTCTTCATCACTCTTCATCACTCTTCTTCACTCTTCTTCACTCTTCTTCACTCTTCTTCACTCTTCACTCCATCACTCTTCACTCCATCACTCTTCACTCCATCACTCTTCTTCACTCTTCACTCCATCACTCTTCTTCACTCTTCACTCCATCACTCTTCTTCACTCTTCACTCCATCACTCTTCTTCACTCTTCACTCTTCTTCACTCTTCACTCTTCTTCACTCTTCTTCACTCTTCACTCCATCACTCTTCTTCACTCTTCTTCACTCTTCTTCACTCTTCTTCACTCTTTCTTCACTCTTCTTCACTCTTCTTCACTCTTCTTCACTCTTCTTCACTCTTCATCACTCTTCATCACTCTTCATCACTCTTCTTCACTCTTCTTCACTCTTCACTCTTCACTCTTCATCACTCTTCATCACTCTTCTTCACTCTTCTTCACTCTTCATCACTCTTCATCACTCTTCATCACTCTTCATCACTCTTCTTCACTCTTCTTCACTCTTCATCACTCTTCATCACTCTTCACTCTTCACTCTTCACTCCATCACTCTTCACTCCATCACTCTTCTTCACTCTTCACTCCATCACTCTTCTTCACTCTTCACTCCATCACTCTTCTTCACTCTTCACTCCATCACTCTTCTTCACTCTTCACTCCTTCACTCTTCTTCACTCTTCACTCCATCACTCTTCTTCACTCTTCTTCACTCTTCTTCACTCTTCTTCACTCTTCTTCACTCTTCATCACTCTTCATCACTCTTCTTCACTCTTCATCACTCTTCATCACTCTTCTTCACTCTTCTTCACTCTTCTTCACTCTTCATCACTCTTCATCACTCTTCATCACTGTTCATCACTCTTCTTCACTCTTCACTCCATCACTCTTCACTCCATCACTCTTCTTCACTCTTCACTCCATCACTCTTCTTCACTCTTCACTCCATCACTCTTCTTCACTCTTCACTCCTTCACTCTTCTTCACTCTTCACTCCTTCACTCTTCTTCACTCTTCACTCCATCACTCTTCTTCACTCTTCTTCACTCTTCTTCACTCTTCTTCACTCTTCTTCACTCTTCTTCACTCTTCATCACTCTTCTTCACTCTTCTTCACTCTTCTTCACTCTTCACTCCATCACTCTTCACTCCATCACTCTTCACTCCATCACTCTTCACTCCATCACTCTTCACTCCATCACTCTTCACTCCATCACTCTTCACTCCATCACTCTTCTTCACTCTTCACTCTTCTTCACTCTTCTTCACTCTTCACTCCATCACTCTTCTTCACTCTTCTTCACTCTTCTTCACTCTTCTTCACTCTTCTTCACTCTTCTTCACTCTTCATCACACTTCATCACTCTTCTTCACTCTTCTTCACTCTTCATCACTCTTCTTCACTCTTCTTCAGTCTTCACTCTTCACTCTTCACTCTTCATCACTCTTCATCACTCTTCATCACTCTTCATCACTCTTCATCACTCTTCTCTTCTTCACTCTTCATCACTCTTCTTCAGTCTTCTTCACTCTTCTTCACTCTTCATCACTCTTCATCACTCTTCATCACTCTTCTTCACTCTTCTTCACTCTTCGTCACTCTTCGTCACTCTTCGTCACTCTTCTTCAGTCTTCACTCCATCACTCTTCACTCTTCATCACTCTTCATCACTCTTCATCACTCTTCATCACTCTTCTTCACTCTTCTTCACTCTTCTTCACTCTTCTTCACTCTTCACTCTTCATCACTCTTCACTCTTCATCGCTCTTCATCGCTCTTCTTCACTCTTCTTCACTCTTCATCACTCTTCATCACTCTTCATCACTCTTCTTCACTCTTCATCACTCTTCATCACTCTTCATCACTCTTCTTCACTCTTCATCACTCTTCATCACTCTTCTTCACTCTTCATCACTCTTCATCACTCTTCATCACTCTTCATCACTCTTCTTCACTCTTCTTCACTCTTCTTCACTCTTCTTCACTCTTCACTCCATCACTCTTCACTCCATCACTCTTCTTCACTCTTCACTCCATCACTCTTCTTCACTCTTCACTCCATCACTCTTCTTCACTCTTCACTCCATCACTCTTCTTCACTCTTCACTCCATCACTCTTCTTCACTCTTCACTCTTCTTCACTCTTCTTCACTCTTCACTCTTCTTCACTCTTCTTCACTCTTCTTCACTCTTCTTCACTCTTCACTCTTCTTCACTCTTCTTCACTCTTCTTCACTCTTCTTCACTCTTCATCACTCTTCTTCACTCTTCACTCTTCATCACTCTTAATCACTCTTAATCACTGTTCATCACTCTTCTTCACTCTTCTTCACTCTTCATCACTCTTCTTCACTCTTCACTCTTCATCACTCTTCATCACTCTTCATCACTCTTCATCACTCTTCATCACTCTTCTTCACTCTTCTTCACTCTTCATCACTCTTCATCACTCTTCTTCACTCTTCATCACTCTTCATCACTCTTCATCACTCTTCATCACTCTTCATCACTCTTCTTCATTCTTCACTCTTCTTCACTCTTCTTCACTCTTCTTCACTCTTCTTCACTCCATCACTCCATCACTCCATCACTCCATCACTCCATCACTCCATCACTCTTCACTCCATCACTCTTCTTCACTCTTCACTCCATCACTCTTCTTCACTCTTCACTCCATCACTCTTCTTCACTCTTCACTCCATCACTCTTCTTCACTCTTCACTCCATCACTCTTCTTCACTCTTCACTCCATCACTCTTCTTCACTCTTCACTCCATCACTCTTCTTCACTCTTCACTCCATCTCTCTTCTTCACTCTTCACTCCTTCACTCTTCTTCACTCTTCACTCCATCACTCTTCTTCACTCTTCATCACTCTTCATCACTCTTCATCACTCTTCTTCACTCTTCTTCACTCTTCTTCACTCTTCACTCTTCATCACTCTTCACTCTTCATCACTCTTCATCGCTCTTCATCGCTCTTCTTCACTCTTCTTCACTCTTCATCACTCTTCATCACTCTTCATCACTCTTCTTCACTCTTCATCACTCTTCATCACTCTTCATCACTCTTCTTCACTCTTCATCACTCTTCATCACTCTTCATCACTCTTCATCACTCTTCATCACTCTTCTTCACTCTTCTTCACTCTTCTTCACTCTTCTTCACTCTTCACTCCATCACTCTTCACTCCATCACTCTTCTTCACTCTTCACTCCATCACTCTTCTTCACTCTTCACTCCATCACTCTTCTTCACTCTTCACTCCATCACTCTTCTTCACTCTTCACTCCATCACTCTTCTTCACTCTTCACTCTTCTTCACTCTTCTTCACTCTTCTTCACTCTTCACTCTTCTTCACTCTTCTTCACTCTTCTTCACTCTTCTTCACTCTTCATCACTCTTCTTCACTCTTCACTCTTCATCACTCTTCATCACTCTTAATCACTCTTAATCACTCTTAATCACTGTTCATCACTCTTCTTCACTCTTCTTCACTCTTCTTCACTCTTCATCACTCTTCTTCACTCTTCACTCTTCATCACTCTTCATCACTCTTCATCACTCTTCATCACTCTTCATCACTCTTCTTCACTCTTCTTCACTCTTCATCACTCTTCTTCACTCTTCTTCACTCTTCACTCTTCATCACTCTTCATCACTCTTCATCACTCTTCATCACTCTTCATCACTCTTCTTCATTCTTCACTCTTCTTCACTCTTCTTCACTCTTCTTCACTCTTCTTCACTCTTCTTCACTCTTCTTCACTCTTCTTCACTCCATCACTCCATCACTCCATCACTCCATCACTCCATCACTCCATCACTCCATCACTCCATCACTCTTCACTCCATCACTCTTCTTCACTCTTCACTCCATCACTCTTCTTCACTCTTCACTCCATCACTCTTCTTCACTCTTCACTCCATCACTCTTCTTCACTCTTCACTCCATCACTCTTCTTCACTCTTCACTCCATCACTCTTCTTCACTCTTCACTCCATCACTCTTCTTCACTCTTCACTCCATCACTCTTCTTCACTCTTCACTCCATCTCTCTTCTTCACTCTTCACTCCTTCACTCTTCTTCACTCTTCACTCCATCACTCTTCTTCACTCTTCTTCACTCTTCTTCACTCTTCTTCACTCTTCATCACTCTTCTTCACTCTTCTTCACTCTTCTTCACTCTTCTTCACTCTTCTTCACTCTTCACTCCATCACTCTTCACTCCATCACTCTTCTTCACTCTTCACTCCATCACTCTTCTTCACTCTTCACTCCATCACTCTTCTTCACTCTTCACTCCATCACTCTTCTTCACTCTTCACTCCATCACTCTTCTTCACTCTTCACTCTTCTTCACTCTTCTTCACTCTTCACTCTTCTTCACTCTTCTTCACTCTTCTTCACTCTTCTTCACTCTTCACTCTTCTTCACTCTTCTTCACTCTTCTTCACTCTTCTTCACTCTTCATCACTCTTCTTCACTCTTCACTCTTCATCACTCTTAATCACTCTTAATCACTGTTCATCACTCTTCTTCACTCTTCTTCACTCTTCATCACTCTTCTTCACTCTTCACTCTTCATCACTCTTCATCACTCTTCATCACTCTTCATCACTCTTCATCACTCTTCTTCACTCTTCTTCACTCTTCATCACTCTTCATCACTCTTCTTCACTCTTCATCACTCTTCATCACTCTTCATCACTCTTCATCACTCTTCTTCATTCTTCACTCTTCTTCACTCTTCTTCACTCTTCTTCACTCTTCTTCACTCCATCACTCCATCACTCCATCACTCCATCACTCCATCACTCCATCACTCTTCACTCCATCACTCTTCTTCACTCTTCACTCCATCACTCTTCTTCACTCTTCACTCCATCACTCTTCTTCACTCTTCACTCCATCACTCTTCTTCACTCTTCACTCCATCACTCTTCTTCACTCTTCACTCCATCACTCTTCTTCACTCTTCACTCCATCACTCTTCTTCACTCTTCACTCCATCTCTCTTCTTCACTCTTCACTCCTTCACTCTTCTTCACTCTTCACTCCATCACTCTTCTTCACTCTTCATCACTCTTCATCACTCTTCATCACTCTTCATCACTCTTCTTCACTCTTCTTCACTCTTCTTCACTCTTCACTCTTCATCACTCTTCACTCTTCATCACTCTTCATCGCTCTTCATCGCTCTTCTTCACTCTTCTTCACTCTTCATCACTCTTCATCACTCTTCATCACTCTTCTTCACTCTTCATCACTCTTCATCACTCTTCATCACTCTTCTTCACTCTTCATCACTCTTCATCACTCTTCATCACTCTTCATCACTCTTCATCACTCTTCTTCACTCTTCTTCACTCTTCTTCACTCTTCTTCACTCTTCACTCCATCACTCTTCACTCCATCACTCTTCTTCACTCTTCACTCCATCACTCTTCTTCACTCTTCACTCCATCACTCTTCTTCACTCTTCACTCCATCACTCTTCTTCACTCTTCACTCCATCACTCTTCTTCACTCTTCACTCTTCTTCACTCTTCTTCACTCTTCTTCACTCTTCACTCTTCTTCACTCTTCTTCACTCTTCTTCACTCTTCTTCACTCTTCATCACTCTTCTTCACTCTTCACTCTTCATCACTCTTCATCACTCTTAATCACTCTTAATCACTGTTCATCACTCTTCTTCACTCTTCTTCACTCTTCTTCACTCTTCATCACTCTTCTTCACTCTTCACTCTTCATCACTCTTCATCACTCTTCATCACTCTTCATCACTCTTCATCACTCTTCTTCACTCTTCTTCACTCTTCATCACTCTTCTTCACTCTTCTTCACTCTTCACTCTTCATCACTCTTCATCACTCTTCATCACTCTTCATCACTCTTCATCACTCTTCTTCATTCTTCACTCTTCTTCACTCTTCTTCACTCTTCTTCACTCTTCTTCACTCCATCACTCCATCACTCCATCACTCCATCACTCCATCACTCCATCACTCCATCACTCTTCACTCCATCACTCTTCTTCACTCTTCACTCCATCACTCTTCTTCACTCTTCACTCCATCACTCTTCTTCACTCTTCACTCCATCACTCTTCTTCACTCTTCACTCCATCACTCTTCTTCACTCTTCACTCCATCACTCTTCTTCACTCTTCACTCCATCACTCTTCTTCACTCTTCACTCCATCTCTCTTCTTCACTCTTCACTCCTTCACTCTTCTTCACTCTTCACTCCATCACTCTTCTTCACTCTTCTTCACTCTTCTTCACTCTTCTTCACTCTTCATCACTCTTCTTCACTCTTCTTCACTCTTCTTCACTCTTCTTCACTCTTCTTCACTCTTCATCACTCTTCATCACTCTTCTTCACTCTTCTTCACTCTTCTTCACTCTTCATCACTCTTCATCACTCTTCTTCACTCTTCTTCAGTCTTCACTCCATCACTCTTCACTCTTCATCACTCTTCTTCACTCTTCATCAGTCTTCACTCCATCACTCTTCACTCTTCATCACTCTTCATCACTCTTCTTCACTCTTCTTCACTCTTCATCACTCTTCATCACTCTTCTTCACTCTTCTTCAGTCTTCACTCCATCACTCTTCTTCACTCTTCTTCACTCTTCTTCACTCTTCTTCACTCTTCTTCACTCTTCTTCACTCTTCATCAATCTTCATCACTCTTCTTCACTCTTCACTCTTCACTCTTCTTCACTCTTCTTCACTCTTCTTCACTCTTCTTCTTCACTCCATCACTCTTCTTCACTCTTCTTCACTCTTCTTCACTCTTCTTCACTCTTCTTCACTCTTCTTCACTCTTCTTCACTCTTCATCACTCTTCTTCACTCCTCTTCACTCTTCTTCACTCTTCTTGACTCTTCTTCACTCTTCTTCACTCTTCATCACTCTTCATCACTCTTCATCACTCTTCATCACTCTTCTTCACTCTTCATCACTCTTCATCACTCTTCTTCACTCTTCATCACTCTTCTTCACTCTTCCTCACTCTTCTTCACTCTTCATCACTCTTCTTCACTCTTCTTCACTCTTCTTCACTCTTCACTCTTCACTCTTCTTCACTCTTCACTCTTCTTCACTCTTCATCACTCTTCTTCACTCTTCATCACTCTTCTTCACTCTTCACTCTTCACTCTTCACTCTTCATCACTCTTCTTCACTCTTCATCGCTCTTCACTCTTCTTCTTCACTCTTCACTACTCTTCACTCTTCACTCTTCTTCACTCTTCTTCACTCTTCTTCACTCTTCTTCACTCTTCTTCTTCACTCCATCACTCTTCTTCACTCTTCTTCACTCCTCTTCACTCCTCTTCACTCCTCTTCACTCCTCTTCACTCTTCTTCACTCTTCACTCTTCATCACTCTTCATCACTCTTCATCACTCTTCATCACTCTTCTTCACTCTTCTTCACTCTTCTTCACTCTTCATCACTCTTCACTCTTCATCACTCTTCTTCACTCCTTCACTCCTTCACTCCTTCACTCTTCATCACTCTTCTTGACTCTTCACTCTTCACTCTTCATCACTCTTCATCACTCTTCTTCACTCTTCATCACTCTTCTTCACTCTTCACTCTTCACTCTTCATCACTCTTCTTCACTCTTCATCGCTCTTCACTCTTCTTCTTCACTCTTCACTCTTCTTCACTCTTCTTCACTCTTCTTCACTCTTCTTCACTCTTCTTCACTCTTCTTCTTCACTCCATCACTCTTCTTCACTCTTCTTCACTCTTCTTCACTCTTCTTCACTCTTCTTCACTCTTCTTCACTCTTCTTCACTCCTCTTCACTCCTCTTCACTCCTCTTCACTCCTCTTCACTCTTCACTCTTCATCACTCTTCATCACTCTTCATCACTCTTCATCACTCTTCTTCACTCTTCTTCACTCTTCTTCACTCTTCTTCACTCTTCTTCACTCTTCACTCTTCATCACTCTTCTTCACTCCTTCACTCCTTCACTCTTCATCACTCTTCTTGACTCTTCACTCTTCATCACTCTTCATCACTCTTCATCACTCTTCTTCACTCTTCTTCACTCTTCTTCACTCTTCTTCACTCTTCATCACTCTTCTTCACTCTTCTTCACTCTTCTTCACTCTTCATCACACTTCTTCACTCTTCATCACTCTTCTTCACTCTTCTTCACTCTTCTTCACTCTTCATCACTCTTCACTCTTCACTCTTCATCACTCTTCATCACTCTTCATCACTCTTCTTCACTCTTCATCACTCTTCATCACTCTTCTTCACTCCTCTTCACTCTTCTTCACTCTTCTTCACTCTTCACTCTTCTTCACTCTTCATCACTCTTCATCACTCTTCTTCACTCTTCTTCACTCTTCTTCACTCTTCACTCTTCACTCTTCATCACTCTTCTTCACTCTTCATCACTCTTCTTCGCTCTTCATCGCTCTTCATCGCTCTTCATCGCTCTTCATGACTCTTCTTCACTCTTCACTCTTCACTCTTCATCACTCTTCATCACTCTTCATCACTCTTCATCACTCTTCTTCACTCTTCTTCACTCTTCATCACTCTTCATCACTCTTCTTCACTCTTCTTCACTCTTCTTCACTCCATCACTCTTCACTCTTCACTCTTCACTCTTCACTCTTCATCACTCTTCATCACTCTTCATCACTCTTCTTCACTCTTCTTCACTCTTCTTCACTCTTCATCACTCTTCTTCACTCTTCTTCACTCTTCATCACTCTTCTTCACTCTTCTTCACTCTTCTTCACTCTTCATCACTCTTCATCACTCTTCTTCACTCTTCTTCACTCTTCATCACTCTTCTTCACTCTTCTTCACTCTTCTTCACTCTTCATCACTCTTCTTCACTCTTCACTCCATCACTCTTCACTCCATCACTCTTCTTCACTCTTCTTCACTCTTCACTCTTCACTCCATCACTCTTCTTCACTCTTCTTCACTCTTCTTCACTCTTCTTCACTCTTCTTCACTCTTCTTCACTCTTCATCACTCTTCATCACTCTTCACTCTTCACTCTTCATCACTCTTCTTCACTCTTCTTCACTCTTCATCACTCTTCATCACTCTTCATCACTCTTCATCACTCTTCATCACTCTTCTTCACTCTTCTTCACTCTTCTTCACTCTTCACCACTCTTCATCACTCTTCATCACTCTTCATCACTCTTCATCACTCTTCTTCACTCTTCTTCACTCTTCTTCACTCTTCTTCACTCTTCATCACTCTTCATCACTCTTCATCACTCTTCACTCCATCACTCTTCACTCTTCATCACTCTTCTTCACTCTTCTTCAGTCTTCACTCCATCACTCTTCACTCTTCACTCTTCATCACTCTTCTTCACTCTTCTTCACTCTTCATCACTCTTCTTCACTCTTCTTCAGTCTTCACTCCATCACTCTTCTTCACTCTTCTTCACTCTTCACTCCATCACTCTTCTTCACTCTTCACTCCATCACTCTTCTTCACTCTTCACTCCATCACTCTTCTTCACTCTTCACTCCATCACTCTTCTTCACTCTTCACTCTTCACTCTTCACTCTTCACTCTTCTTCACTCTTCTTCACTCTTCTTCACTCTTCTTCACTCTTCTTCACTCCATCACTCTTCTTCACTCTTCTTCACTCTTCACTCTTCTTCACTCTTCATCACTCTTCTTCACTCTTCTTCACTCTTCTTCACTCTTCACTCTTCTTCACTCTTCTTCACTCTTCTTCTTCACTCCATCACTCTTCTTCAGTCTTCACTCTTCTTCACTCTTCTTCACTCTTCACTCTTCTTCACTCTTCACTCTTCTTCACTCTTCACTCTTCACTCTTCTTCACTCTTCTTCACTCTTCTTCACTCTTCTTCACTCTTCATCACTCTTCATCACTCTTCATCACTCTTCTTCACTCTTCTTCACTCTTCATCACTCTTCTTCTTCACTCTTCACTCTTCTTCACTCTTCTTCACTCTTCTTCACTCTTCTTCACTCTTCTTCTTCACTCCATCACTCTTCTTCACTCTTCTTCACTCTTCTTCACTCTTCTTCACTCTTCTTCACTCTTCTTCACTCTTCTTCACTCTTCATCACTCTTCATCACTCCTTCACTCTTCTTGACTCTTCACTCTTCATCACTCTTCATCACTCTTCTTCACTCTTCTTCACTCTTCATCACTCTTCATCACTCTTCATCACTCTTCTTCACTCTTCTTCACTCTTCTTCACTCTTCTTCACTCTTCACTCCATCACTCTTCTTCACTCTTCATCACTCTTCTTCACTCTTCATCACTCTTCTTCACTCTTCATCACTCTTCTTCACTCTTCACTCTTCTTCACTCTTCACTCTTCTTCACTCCTCTTCATTCTTCTTCTTCACTCCATCACTCTTCTTCACTCTTCTTCACTCTTCTTCACTCTTCTTCACTCTTCTTCACTCTTCTTCACTCTTCATCACTCTTCATCACTCTTCATCACTCCTCTTCACTCTTCTTGACTCTTCACTCTTCACTCTTCTTCACTCTTCATCACTCTTCATCACTCTTCATCACTCTTCATCACTCTTCATCACTCTTCATCACTCTTCTTCACTCTTCATCACTCTTCATCACTCTTCATCACTCCTCTTCACTCTTCTTGACTCTTCACTCTTCTTCACTCTTCTTCACTCTTCTTCACTCTTCATCACTCTTCATCACTCTTCTTCACTCTTCTTCACTCTTCACTCTTCACTCTTCACTCTTCACTCTTCATCACTCCTCTTCACTCTTCGTCACTCTTCTTCACTCTTCACTCTTCACTCTTCACTCTTCATCACTCTTCTTCACTCTTCATCGCTCTTCACTCTTCTTCTTCACTCTTCACTCTTCTTCACTCTTCACTCTTCTTCACTCTTCACTCTTCTTCACTCTTCTTCACTCTTCTTCTTCACTCCATCACTCTTCACTCTTCTTCACTCTTCACTCTTCTTCACTCTTCTTCACTCTTCTTCACTGTTCTTCACTCCTCTTCACTCCTCTTCACTCCTCTTCACTCTTCTTGACTCTTCACTCTTCATCACTCTTCTTCACTCTTCTTCACTCTTCTTCACTCTTCATCACTCTTCTTCACTCTTCTTCACTCTTCATCACTCTTCTTCACTCTTCATCACTCTTCTTCACTCCTTCACTCTTCATCACTCTTCATCACTCTTCTTGACTCTTCACTCTTCATCACTCTTCATCACTCTTCTTCACTCTTCATGACTCTTCTTCACTCTTCACTCTTCACTCTTCATCACTCTTCATCACTCTTCATCACTCTTCATCACTCTTCTTCACTCTTCTTCACTCTTCATCACTCTTCATCACTCTTCTTCACTCTTCTTCACTCTTCTTCACTCCATCACTCTTCACTCTTCACTCTTCACTCTTCACTCTTCATCACTCTTCATCACTCTTCATCACTCTTCTTCACTCTTCTTCACTCTTCTTCACTCTTCATCACTCTTCTTCACTCTTCTTCACTCTTCATCACTCTTCTTCACTCTTCTTCACTCTTCTTCACTCTTCATCACTCTTCATCACTCTTCTTCACTCTTCTTCACTCTTCATCACTCTTCTTCACTCTTCTTCACTCTTCTTCACTCTTCATCACTCTTCACTCCATCACTCTTCACTCCATCACTCTTCTTCACTCTTCTTCACTCTTCACTCTTCACTCCATCACTCTTCTTCACTCTTCTTCACTCTTCTTCACTCTTCTTCACTCTTCTTCACTCTTCTTCACTCTTCTTCACTCTTCATCACTCTTCATCACTCTTCACTCTTCACTCTTCATCACTCTTCTTCACTCTTCTTCACTCTTCATCACTCTTCATCACTCTTCATCACTCTTCATCACTCTTCATCACTCTTCATCACTCTTCTTCACTCTTCACCACTCTTCATCACTCTTCATCACTCTTCATCACTCTTCTTCACTCTTCTTCACTCTTCTTCACTCTTCTTCACTCTTCATCACTCTTCATCACTCTTCATCACTCTTCACTCCATCACTCTTCACTCTTCATCACTCTTCTTCACTCTTCTTCAGTCTTCACTCCATCACTCTTCACTCTTCACTCTTCATCACTCTTCTTCACTCTTCTTCACTCTTCATCACTCTTCTTCACTCTTCTTCAGTCTTCACTCCATCACTCTTCTTCACTCTTCTTCACTCTTCACTCCATCACTCTTCTTCACTCTTCACTCCATCACTCTTCTTCACTCTTCACTCCATCACTCTTCTTCACTCTTCACTCCATCACTCTTCTTCACTCTTCACTCTTCACTCTTCACTCTTCACTCTTCTTCACTCTTCTTCACTCTTCTTCACTCTTCTTCACTCTTCTTCACTCCATCACTCTTCTTCACTCTTCTTCACTCTTCACTCTTCTTCACTCTTCATCACTCTTCTTCACTCTTCTTCACTCTTCTTCACTCTTCACTCTTCTTCACTCTTCTTCACTCTTCTTCTTCACTCCATCACTCTTCTTCAGTCTTCACTCTTCTTCACTCTTCTTCACTCTTCACTCTTCTTCACTCTTCACTCTTCTTCACTCTTCACTCTTCACTCTTCTTCACTCTTCTTCACTCTTCTTCACTCTTCATCACTCTTCATCACTCTTCATCACTCTTCTTCACTCTTCTTCACTCTTCATCACTCTTCTTCTTCACTCTTCACTCTTCTTCACTCTTCTTCACTCTTCTTCACTCTTCTTCACTCTTCTTCACTCTTCTTCTTCACTCCATCACTCTTCTTCACTCTTCTTCACTCTTCTTCACTCTTCTTCACTCTTCTTCACTCTTCTTCACTCTTCTTCACTCTTCATCACTCCTTCACTCTTCTTGACTCTTCACTCTTCATCACTCTTCATCACTCTTCTTCACTCTTCTTCACTCTTCATCACTCTTCATCACTCTTCATCACTCTTCTTCACTCTTCTTCACTCTTCTTCACTCTTCTTCACTCTTCACTCCATCACTCTTCTTCACTCTTCATCACTCTTCTTCACTCTTCATCACTCTTCTTCACTCTTCACTCTTCTTCACTCTTCACTCTTCTTCACTCCTCTTCATTCTTCTTCTTCACTCCATCACTCTTCTTCACTCTTCTTCACTCTTCTTCACTCTTCTTCACTCTTCTTCACTCTTCTTCACTCTTCATCACTCTTCATCACTCTTCATCACTCCTCTTCACTCTTCTTGACTCTTCACTCTTCACTCTTCTTCACTCTTCATCACTCTTCATCACTCTTCATCACTCTTCATCACTCTTCATCACTCTTCATCACTCTTCTTCACTCTTCATCACTCTTCATCACTCTTCATCACTCCTCTTCACTCTTCTTGACTCTTCACTCTTCTTCACTCTTCTTCACTCTTCTTCACTCTTCATCACTCTTCTTCACTCTTCTTCACTCTTCACTCTTCACTCTTCACTCTTCACTCTTCATCACTCCTCTTCACTCTTCGTCACTCTTCTTCACTCTTCACTCTTCACTCTTCACTCTTCATCACTCTTCTTCACTCTTCATCGCTCTTCACTCTTCTTCTTCACTCTTCACTCTTCTTCACTCTTCACTCTTCTTCACTCTTCACTCTTCTTCACTCTTCTTCACTCTTCTTCTTCACTCCATCACTCTTCACTCTTCTTCACTCTTCACTCTTCTTCACTCTTCTTCACTCTTCTTCACTGTTCTTCACTCCTCTTCACTCCTCTTCACTCTTCTTGACTCTTCACTCTTCATCACTCTTCTTCACTCTTCTTCACTCTTCTTCACTCTTCTTCACTCTTCTTCACTCTTCATCACTCTTCTTCACTCTTCTTCACTCTTCATCACTCTTCTTCACTCTTCATCACTCTTCTTCACTCCTTCACTCTTCATCACTCTTCATCACTCTTCTTGACTCTTCACTCTTCATCACTCTTCATCACTCTTCTTCACTCTTCATCACTCTTCTTCACTCTTCTTCACTCTTCATCACTCTTCTTCACTCTTCACTCTTCACTCTTCACTCTTCATCACTCTTCTTCACTCTTCTTCACTCTTCTTCACTCTTCATCACTCTTCTTCACTCTTCATCACTCTTCATCACTCTTCTTCACTCTTCATCACTCTTCATCACTCTTCTTCACTCTTCTTCACTCTTCTTCACTCTTCTTCACTCTTCACTCTTCTTCACTCTTCTTCACTCTTCATCACTCTTCATCACTCTTCTTCACTCTTCTTCACTCTTCACTCTTCACTCTTCATCACTCTTCATCACTCTTCTTCACTCTTCATCGCTCTTCTTCACTCTTCACCGCTCTTCATCGCTCTTCATCGCTCTTCATCACTCTTCATGACTCTTCTTCACTCTTCACTCTTCACTCTTCATCACTCTTCATCACTCTTCTTCACTCTTCTTCACTCTTCTTCACTCTTCTTCACTATTCAGTCTTCTTCAGTCTTCACTCTTCTTCACTCTTCTTCACTCTTCGTCACTCTTCGTCACTCTTCGTCACTCTTCGTCACTCTTCGTCACTCTTCGTCACTCTTCGTCACTCTTCGTCACTCTTCACTCTTCTTCACTCTTCTTCACTATTCAGTCTTCTTCAGTCTTCACTCTTCTTCACTCTTCATCACTCTTGGTCACTCTTCATCACTCTTCTTCACTCTTCACTCTTCTTCACTCTTCTTCACTCTTCTTCACTCTTCTTCACTCTTCTTCACTCTTCATCACTCCTTCACTCTTCTTGACTCTTCACTCTTCATCACTCTTCATCACTCTTCATCACTCTTCTTCACTCTTCTTCACTCTTCATCACTCTTCATCACTCTTCATCACTCTTCATCACTCTTCTTCACTCTTCTTCACTCTTCTTCACTCTTCTTCACTCTTCACTCCATCACTCTTCTTCACTCTTCATCACTCTTCTTCACTCTTCATCACTCTTCTTCACTCTTCACTCTTCTTCACTCTTCACTCTTCTTCACTCCTCTTCATTCTTCTTCTTCACTCCATCACTCTTCTTCACTCTTCACTCTTCTTCACTCTTCTTCACTCTTCTTCACTCTTCTTCACTCTTCATCACTCTTCATCACTCTTCATCACTCCTCTTCACTCTTCTTGACTCTTCACTCTTCACTCTTCTTCACTCTTCATCACTCTTCATCACTCTTCATCACTCTTCATCACTCTTCATCACTCTTCTTCACTCTTCATCACTCTTCATCACTCTTCATCACTCCTCTTCACTCCTCTTCACTCTTCTTGACTCTTCACTCTTCACTCTTCTTCACTCTTCTTCACTCTTCTTCATTCTTCTTCACTCTTCATCACTCTT
Source organism: Heterodontus francisci (assembly GCF_036365525.1). Classification (NCBI taxonomy): domain Eukaryota; kingdom Metazoa; phylum Chordata; class Chondrichthyes; order Heterodontiformes; family Heterodontidae; genus Heterodontus; species Heterodontus francisci. The sequence goes on along the minus strand of NW_027142146.1, from coordinate 170,057 downwards.
CATCACTCTTCTTCACTCTTCACTCTTCACTCTTCACTCTTCACTCTTCACTCTTCACTCTTCATCACTCCTCTTCACTCTTCGTCACTCTTCTTCACTCTTCACTCTTCACTCTTCACCACTCTTCTTCACTCTTCATCGCTCTTCACTCTTCTTCTTCACTCTTCACTCTTCTTCACTCTTCACTCTTCTTCACTCTTCACTCTTCTTCACTCTTCTTCACTCTTCTTCTTCACTCCATCACTCTTCACTCTTCTTCACTCTTCACTCTTCTTCACTCTTCTTCACTCTTCTTCACTGTTCTTCACTCCTCTTCACTCCTCTTCACTCCTCTTCACTCTTCTTGACTCTTCACTCTTCATCACTCTTCTTCACTCTTCTTCACTCTTCTTCACTCTTCTTCACTCTTCATCACTCTTCTTCACTCTTCTTCACTCTTCTTCACTCTTCATCACTCTTCTTCACTCTTCATCACTCTTCTTCACTCCTTCACTCTTCATCACTCTTCATCACTCTTCTTGACTCTTCACTCTTCATCACTCTTCATCACTCTTCTTCACTCTTCATCACTCTTCTTCACTCTTCTTCACTCTTCATCACTCTTCTTCACTCTTCACTCTTCACTCTTCACTCTTCTTCACTCTTCTTCACTCTTCTTCACTCTTCATCACTCTTCTTCACTCTTCATCACTCTTCATCACTCTTCTTCACTCTTCATCACTCTTCATCACTCTTCTTCACTCTTCTTCACTCTTCTTCACTCTTCTTCACTCTTCACTCTTCTTCACTCTTCTTCACTCTTCTTCACTCTTCATCACTCTTCTTCACTCTTCACTCTTCACTCTTCATCACTCTTCATCACTCTTCTTCACTCTTCATCGCTCTTCTTCACTCTTCACCGCTCTTCATCGCTCTTCATCGCTCTTCATCACTCTTCATGACTCTTCTTCACTCTTCACTCTTCACTCTTCATCACTCTTCATCACTCTTCATCACTCTTCATCACTCTTCTTCACTCTTCTTCACTCTTCTTCACTCTTCTTCACTCTTCTTCACTATTCAGTCTTCTTCAGTCTTCACTCTTCTTCACTCTTCGTCACTCTTCGTCACTCTTCGTCACTCTTCGTCACTCTTCGTCACTCTTCACTCTTCTTCACTCTTCTTCACTATTCAGTCTTCTTCAGTCTTCACTCTTCTTCACTCTTCATCACTCTTCGTCACTCTTCATCACTCTTCTTCACTCTTCACTCTTCTTCACTCTTCTTCACTCTTCTTCACTCTTCTTCACTCTTCTTCACTCTTCTTCACTCTTCAGTCTTCTTCAGTCTTCACTCTTCTTCACTCTTCTTCACTCTTCTTCACTCTTCTTCACTCTTCTTCACTCTTCTTCACTCTTCTTCACTCTTCTTCACTCTTCGTCACGCTTCTTCACTCTTCATCACTCTTCTTCACTATTCAGTCTTCTTCAGTCTTCACTCTTCTTCACTCGTCATCACTCTTCTTCACTCTTCATTTCTCTTCATCACTCTTCTTCACTCTTCTTCACTCTTCTTCACTCTTCATCACTCTTCATCACTCTTCTTCACTCTTCTTCACTCTTCTTCACTCTTCATCACTCTTCTTCACTCTTCTTCACTCTTAATCACTCTTCATCACTCTTCATCACTCTTCATCACTCTTCATCACCCTTCATCACCCTTCATCACCCTTCATCACCCTTCTTCACTCTTCTTCACTCTTCTTCACTCTTCATCACTCTTCATCACTCTTCTTCACTCTTCTTCAGTCTTCAGTCTTCATCACTCTTCTTCACTCTTCTTCACTCTTCTTCACTCTTCTTCACTCTTCATCACTCTTCATCACTCTTCTTCACTCTTCATCACTCTTTACTCTTCAGTCTCCATCACTCTTCACTCCTTCAGTCTTCATCACTCTTCATCACTCTTCATCACTCTTCATCACTCTTCATCACTCTTCATCACTCTTCTTCACTCTTCTTCACTCTTCTTCACTCTTCATCACTCTTCATCACACTTCTTCACTCTTCTTCACCCTTCTTCACCCTTCTTCACCCTTCTTCACTCTTCTTCACACTTCTTCAGTCTTCATCACTCTTCTTCAGTCTTCACTTCTTCACTCTTCTTCACTCTTCAGTCTTCTTCACTCTTCTTCACTCTTCTTCACTCTTCACTTTTTATCACTCTTCACCACTCTTCATCACTCTTCATCACTCTTCATCACTCTTCTTCACTCTTCTTCACTCTTCTTCACACTTCTTCAGTCTTCTTCACTCATCAGTCTTCATCACTCTTCTTCACTCTTCTTCACTCTTCTTCACTCTTCTTCATTCTTCACACTTCATCACTCTTCTTCACTCTTCTTCACTCTTCTTTACTCTTCATCACTCTTCAGTCTTCATCACTCTTCTTCACTCTTCTTCACTCTTCTTCACTCTTCTTCACTCTTCTTCACACTTCTTCACACTTCATCACTCTTCTTCACTCTTCTTCACTCTTCTTTACTCTTCTTCACTCTTCTTCACACTTCTTCACACTTCATCACTCTTCATCACTCTTCTTCACTCTTCTTCACTCTTCTTTACTCTTCTTTACTCTTCTTTACTCTTCTTCACTCTTCAGTCTTCATCACTCTTTCTCACTCTTCTTCACTCTTCTTCACTCTTCTTCACTCTTCTTCACTCTTCACTCTTCTTCACACTTTTTCACTCTTCGTCACTCTTCGTCACTCTTCGTCACTCTTCGTCACTCTTCATCACTCTTCTTCACTCTTCATCACTCTTCAGTCTTCTTCAGTCTTCTTCAGTCTTCTTCACTCTTCATCTCTCTTCATCTCTCTTCATCTCTCTTCATCTCTCTTCATCACTCTTCTTCACTCTTCTTCACTCTTCTTCACTCTTCATCACTCTTCTTCACTCTTCATCACTCTTCATCACTCTTCTTCATTCTTCAGTCTTCTCTCTTCTTCACTCTTCTTCACTCTTCTTCACTCTTCTTCACCCTTCTTCACCCTTCTTCACCCTTCTTCACCCTTCTTCACCCTTCTTCACCCTTCATCACTCTTCTTCACTCTTCTTCACTCTTCTTCACTCTTCATCACTCTTCTTCACTCTTCTTCACTCTTCACTCTTCATCATTCTTCTTCACTCTTCAGTCTTCATCACTCTTCTTCACTCTTCTTCACTCTTCTTCACTCTTCATCACTCTTTATCACTCTTTATCACTCTTCTTCACTCTTCACTCTTCTTCACTCTTCTTCACTCTTCTTCACTCTTCATCACTCTTCATCACTCTTCATCACTCTTTATCACTCTTTATCACTCTTTATCACTCTTCTTCACTCTTCTTCACTCTTCTTCACTCTTTATCACTCTTTATCACTCTTCATCACTCTTCATCACTCTTCATCACTCTTCATCACTCTTCTTCACTCTTCATCACTCTTCATCACTCTTCTTCACTCTTCTTCACTCTTCATCACTCTTCATCACTCTTCATCACTCTTCATCACTCTTCTTCACTCTTCTTCACTCTTCTTCACTCTTCTTCACTCTTCTTCACTCTTCATCACCCTTCATCACCCTTCATCACTCTTCTTCACTCTTCTTCACTCTTCATCACTCTTCATCACTCTTCTTCACTCTTCATCACTCTTCTTCACTCTTCTTCACTCTTCATCACTCTTCTTCACTCTTCTTCACTCTTCAGTCTTCATCACTCTTCTTCACTCTTCAGTCTTCATCACTCTTAATCACTCCTCTTCAGTCTTCATCACTCTTAATCACTCTTCTTCACTCTTCATCACCCTTCACTCTTCTTCACTCTTCATTCTTCATCACTCTTCTTCACTCTTCTTCACTCTTCTTCACTCTTCTTCACTCTCCTTCACTCTTCTTCACTCTTCTTCACTCATCTTCACTTCAGTCTTCATCACTCTTCTTCACTCTTCTTCACTCTTCTTCACTCTTCTTCACTCTTCACTCTTCTTCACTCTGCTTCACTCTTCGTCATTCTTCGTCACTCTTCGTCACTCTTCGTCACTCTTCGTCACTCTTTGTCACTCTTTGTCACTCTTTGTCACTCTTCGTCACTCTTCGTCACGCTTCTTCACTCTTCAGTCTTCTTCAGTCTTCTTCAGTCTTCACTCTTCTTCACTCATCTTCACTATTCAGTCTTCACTCTTCTTCACTCTTCTTCACTCTTCTTCACTCTTCTTCACTCTTCGTCACTCTTCATCACTCTTCGTCACTCTTCACTCTTCTTCACTCTTCTTCACTCTTCTTCACTATTCAGTCTTCTTCAGTCTTCACTCTTCTTCACTCTTCTTCACTCTTCTTCACTCTTCAGTCTTCTTCAGTCTTCTTCAGTCTTCACTCTTCTTCACTCTTCTTCACTCTTCTTCACTCTTCTTCACTCTTCGTCACTCTTCGTCACTCTTCGTCACTCTTCATCACTCTTCTTCACTCTTCACTCTTCTTCACTCTTCTTCACTCTTCTTCACTCTTCTTCACTCTTCTTCACTCTTCAGTCTTCTTCAGTCTTCACTCTTCTTCACTCTTCTTCACTCTTCGTCACGCTTCTTCACTCTTCATCACTCTTCTTCACTATTCAGTCTTCTTCAGTCTTCACTCTTCTTCACTCTTCATCACTCTTCTTCACTCTTCATTTCTCTTCATCACTCTTCACTCTTCTTCACTCTTCTTCACTCTTCTTCACTCTTCATCACTCTTCATCACTCTTCATCACTCTTCATCACTCTTCTTCACTCTTCATCACTCTTCAGTCTTCACTCTTCTTCACTCTTCTTCACTCTTCTTCACTCTTCTTCACTCTTAATCACCCTTCATCACCCTTCATCACCCTTCATCACCCTTCATCACCCTTCATCACCCTTCATCACCCTTCTTCACTCTTCTTCACTCTTCTTCACTATTCAGTCTTCTTCAGTCTTCACTCTTCTTCACTCTTCACTCTTCTTCACTCTTCGTCACTCTTCGTCACTCTTTGTCACGCTTCTTCACGCTTCTTCACTCTTCATCACTCTTCATCACTCTTCATCACTCTTCACTATTCAGTCTTCTTCAGTCTTCACTCTTCTTCACTCTTCATCACTCTTCTTCACTCTTCATTTCTCTTCATCACTCTTCTTCACTCTTCTTCACTCTTCTTCACTCTTCTTCACCCTTCATCACCCTTCATCACCCTTCATCACCCTTCTTCACTCTTCTTCACTCTTCTTCACTCTTCTTCACTCTTCATCACTCTTCTTCACTCTTCATCACTCTTCTTCACTCTTCTTCACTCTTCTTCACTATTCAGTCTTCACTCTTCTTCACTCTTCTTCACTCTTCTTCACTCTTCTTCACTCTTCTTCACTCTTCTTCACTCTTCTTCACTCTTCGTCACGCTTCTTCACGCTTCTTCACTCTTCATCACTCTTCACTATTCAGTCTTCTTCAGTCTTCACTCTTCTTCACTCTTCATCACTCTTCTTCACTCTTCATTTCTCTTCATCACTCTTCACTCTTCTTCACTCTTCTTCACTCTTCATCACTCTTCATCACTCTTCATCACTCTTCTTCACTCTTCTTCACTCTTCATCACTCTTCATCACTCTTCTTCACTCTTCTTCACTCTTCTTCACTCTTCATCGCTCTTCTTCACTCTTCTTCACTCTTCATCACTCTTCTTCACTCTGCATCACTCTTCACTCTTCAGTATTCTTCACTCTTCTTCAATCTTCAGTTTTCATCACCCTTCTTCACCCTTCTTCACCCTTCTTCACCCTTCTTCACCCTTCTTCACTCTTCTTCACTCTTCTTCACACTTCTTCAGTCTTCTTCACTCATCAGTCTTCATCACTCTTCTTCACTCTTCTTCACTCTTCTTCACTCTTCTTCACTCTTCTTCACTCTTCACACTTCATCACTCTTCTTCACTCTTCTTTACTCTTCATCACTCTTCAGTCTTCATCACTCTTCTTCACTCTTCTTCACTCTTCTTCACTCTTCTTCACACTTCTTCACACTTCATCACTCTTCTTCACTCTTCTTCACTCTTCTTTACTCTTCTTTACTCTTCTTCACTCTTCTTCACACTTCTTCACACTTCTTCACACTTCATCACTCTTCTTCACTCTTCTTCACTCTTCTTCACTCTTCTTTACTCTTCTTTACTCTTCTTCACTCTTCATCACTCTTCAGTCTTCATCACTCTTTCTCACTCTTCTTCACTCTTCTTCACTCTTCTTCACTCTTCTTCACTCTTCTTCACACTTTTTCACTCTTCGTCACTCTTCGTCACTCTTCGTCACTCTTCATCACTCTTCATCACTCTTCATCACTCTTCAGTCTTCTTCAGTCTTCTTCAGTCTTCTTCAGTCTTCTTCAGTCTTCTTCACTCTTCATCTCTCTTCATCTCTCTTCATCTCTCTTCATCACTCTTCTTCACTCTTCTTCACTCTTCTTCACTCTTCTTCACTCTTCATCACTCTTCTTCACTCTTCATCACTCTTCATCACTCTTCTTCATTCTTCAGTCTTCTCTCTTCTTCACTCTTCTTCACCCTTCTTCACCCTTCTTCACTCTTCTTCACCCTTCTTCACCCTTCATCACCCTTCATCACCCTTCATCACTCTTCTTCACTCTTCTTCACTCTTCATCACTCTTCTTCACTCTTCTTCACTCTTCACTCTTCACTCTTCATCATTCTTCTTCACTCTTCAGTCTTCATCACTCTTCTTCACTCTTCTTCACTCTTCTTCACTCTTCATCACTCTTCATCACTCTTTATCACTCTTTATCACTCTTCTTCACTCTTCTTCACTCTTCACTCTTCTTCACTCTTCTTCACTCTTCTTCACTCTTTATCACTCTTCATCACTCTTCATCACTCTTCATCACTCTTCATCACTCTTCATCACTCTTTATCACTCTTTATCACTCTTCTTCACTCTTCTTCACTCTTCTTCACTCTTCATCACTCTTTATCACTCTTTATCACTCTTCATCACTCTTCATCACTCTTCTTCACTCTTCATCACTCTTCTTCACTCTTCTTCACTCTTCTTCACTCTTCATCACTCTTCTTCACTCTTCAGTCTTCACTCTTCTTCACTCTTCTTCACTCTTCTTCACTCTTCTTCACTCTTCTTCACTCTTCTTCACTCTTCATCACCCTTCATCACCCTTCATCACTCTTCTTCACTCTTCTTCACTCTTCATCACTCTTCATCACTCTTCATCACTCTTCATCACTCTTCATCACTCTTCATCACTCTTCTTCACTCTTCTTCACTCTTCTTCACTCTTCAGTCTTCATCACTCTTCTTCACTCTTCAGTCTTCATCACTCTTAATCACTCCTCTTCAGTCTTCATCACTCTTAATCACTCTTCTTCACTCTTCATCACCCTTCACTCTTCTTCACTCTTCATTCTTCATCACTCTTCTTCACTCTTCTTCACTCTTCTTCACTCTTCTTCACTCTCCTTCACTCTCCTTCACTCTTCTTCACTCTTCTTCACTCTCCTTCACTCTCCTTCACTCTTCTTCACTCATCTTCACTTCAGTCTTCATCACTCTTCTTCACTCTTCTTCACTCTTCTTCACTCTTCTTCACTCTTCTTCACTCTTCACTCTTCTTCACTCTGCTTCACTCTTCGTCATTCTTCGTCACTCTTCGTCACTCTTCGTCACTCTTTGTCACTCTTTGTCACTCTTCGTCACTCTTCGTCACTCTTCGTCACTCTTCTTCACTATTCACTCTTCTTCAGTCTTCACTCTTCTTCACTCTTCTTCACTCTTCGTCACGCTTCTTCACTCTTCAGTCTTCTTCAGTCTTCTTCAGTCTTCACTCTTCTTCACTCATCTTCACTATTCAGTCTTCACTCTTCTTCACTCTTCTTCACTCTTCTTCACTCTTCGTCACTCTTCGTCACTCTTCGTCACTCTTCGTCACTCTTCACTCTTCTTCACTCTTCTTCACTCTTCTTCACTATTCAGTCTTCTTCAGTCTTCACTCTTCTTCACTCTTCTTCACTCTTCTTCACTCTTCTTCACTCTTCAGTCTTCTTCAGTCTTCTTCAGTCTTCACTCTTCTTCACTCTTCTTCACTCTTCGTCACTCTTCGTCACTCTTCGTCACTCTTCATCACTCTTCTTCACTCTTCTTCACTCTTCTTCACTCTTCTTCACTCTTCTTCACTCTTCAGTCTTCTTCAGTCTTCACTCTTCTTCACTCTTCGTCACTCTTCGTCACGCTTCTTCACTCTTCATCACTCTTCTTCACTATTCAGTCTTCTTCAGTCTTCACTCTTCTTCACTCTTCATCACTCTTCTTCACTCTTCATTTCTCTTCATCACTCTTCACTCTTCTTCACTCTTCTTCACTCTTCTTCACTCTTCATCACTCTTCATCACTCTTCATCACTCTTCATCACTCTTCTTCACTCTTCTTCACTCTTCATCACTCTTCTTCACTCTTCAGTCTTCACTCTTCTTCACTCTTCTTCACTCTTCTTCACTCTTCATCACCCTTCATCACCCTTCATCACCCTTCATCACCCTTCATCACCCTTCTTCACTCTTCTTCACTCTTCTTCACTATTCAGTCTTCACTCTTCTTCACTCTTAGTCACTCTTCGTCACTCTTCTTCACGCTTCTTCACTCTTCATCACTCTTCATCACTCTTCACTATTCAGTCTTCTTCAGTCTTCACTCTTCTTCACTCTTCATCACTCTTCTTCACTCTTCTTCACCCTTCATCACCCTTCATCACCCTTCATCACCCTTCATCACCCTTCTTCACTCTTCTTCACTCTTCTTCACTCTTCTTCACTCTTCATCACTCTTCTTCACTCTTCATCACTCTTCTTCACTCTTCATCACTCTTCTTCACTCTTCTTCACTCTTCTTCACTCTTCTTCACTCTTCTTCACTCTTCTTCACTCTTCTTCACTATTCAGTCTTCACTCTTCTTCACTCTTCTTCACTCTTCTTCACTCTTCTTCACTCTTCTTCACTCTTCTTCACTCTTCTTCACTCTTCGTCACGCTTCTTCACGCTTCTTCACTCTTCATCACTCTTCACTATTCAGTCTTCTTCAGTCTTCACTCTTCTTCACTCTTCATCACTCTTCTTCACTCTTCATTTCTCTTCATCACTCTTCACTCTTCTTCACTCTTCTTCACTCTTCATCACTCTTCATCACTCTTCATCACTCTTCTTCACTCTTCTTCACTCTTCATCACTCTTCTTCACTCTTCATCGCTCTTCTTCACTCTTCTTCACTCTTCATCACTCTTCTTCACTCTGCATCACTCTTCACTCTTCAGTATTCTTCACTCTTCTTCAATCTTCAGTTTTCATCACCCTTCTTCACCCTTCTTCACCCTTCTTCACCCTTCTTCACCCTTCTTCACCCTTCTTCACTCTTCTTCACTCTTCTTCACTCTCCTTCACTCTCCTTCACTTCAGTCTTCATCACTCTTCATCACTCTTCTTCACTCTTCTTCACTCTTCTTCACTCTTCATCACTCTTCATCACTCTTCATCACTCTTCTTCACTCTTCTTCACTCTGCATCACTCTTCTTCACTCTGCATCACTCTTCACTCTTCAGTATTCCTCACTCTTCTTCAATCTTCAGTTTTCATCACCCTTCTTCACCCTTCTTCACCCTTCTTCACTCTTCTTCACTCTTCTTCACTCTCCTTCACTCTCCTTCACTTCAGTCTTCATCACTCTTCTTCACTCTTCTTCACTCTTCTTCACTCTTCTTCACTCTTCTTCACTCTTCGTCACTCTTCGTCACGCTTCTTCACTCTTCATCACTCTTCTTCACTATTCAGTCTTCTTCAGTCTTCACTCTTCTTCACTCTTCATCACTCTTCTTCACTCTTCATTTCTCTTCATCACTCTTCACTCTTCTTCACTCTTCTTCACTCTTCTTCACTCTTCTTCACTCTTCATCACTCTTCATCACTCTTCATCACTCTTCATCACTCTTCTTCACTCTTCTTCACTCTTCATCACTCTTCTTCACTCTTCAGTCTTCACTCTTCTTCACTCTTCTTCACTCTTCTTCACTCTTCATCACCCTTCATCACCCTTCATCACCCTTCATCACCCTTCATCACCCTTCTTCACTCTTCTTCACTCTTCTTCACTCTTCTTCACTCTTCTTCACTATTCAGTCTTCTTCAGTCTTCACTCTTCTTCACTCTTAGTCACTCTTCGTCACTCTTCTTCACGCTTCTTCACTCTTCATCACTCTTCATCACTCTTCACTATTCAGTCTTCTTCAGTCTTCACTCTTCTTCACTCTTCATCACTCTTCTTCACTCTTCTTCACCCTTCATCACCCTTCATCACCCTTCATCACCCTTCATCACCCTTCATCACCCTTCTTCACTCTTCTTCACTCTTCTTCACTCTTCTTCACTCTTCATCACTCTTCTTCACTCTTCATCACTCTTCTTCACTCTTCATCACTCTTCTTCACTCTTCTTCACTCTTCTTCACTCTTCTTCACTCTTCTTCACTCTTCTTCACTCTTCAGTCTTCACTCTTCTTCACTCTTCTTCACTCTTCTTCACTCTTCTTCACTCTTCTTCACTCTTCTTCACTCTTCGTCACGCTTCTTCACGCTTCTTCACTCTTCATCACTCTTCACTATTCAGTCTTCTTCAGTCTTCACTCTTCTTCACTCTTCATCACTCTTCTTCACTCTTCATTTCTCTTCATCACTCTTCACTCTTCTTCACTCTTCTTCACTCTTCATCACTCTTCATCACTCTTCATCACTCTTCTTCACTCTTCTTCACTCTTCATCACTCTTCTTCACTCTTCATCGCTCTTCATCGCTCTTCTTCACTCTTCTTCACTCTTCATCACTCTTCTTCACTCTGCATCACTCTTCACTCTTCAGTATTCTTCACTCTTCTTCAATCTTCAGTTTTCATCACCCTTCTTCACCCTTCTTCACCCTTCTTCACCCTTCTTCACCCTTCTTCACTCTTCTTCACTCTTCTTCACTCTCCTTCACTCTCCTTCACTCTCCTTCACTTCAGTCTTCATCACTCTTCATCACTCTTCTTCACTCTTCTTCACTCTTCTTCACTCTTCATCACTCTTCATCACTCTTCATCACTCTTCTTCACTCTTCTTCACTCTGCATCACTCTTCTTCACTCTGCATCACTCTTCACTCTTCAGTATTCCTCACTCTTCTTCAATCTTCAGTTTTCATCACCCTTCTTCACCCTTCTTCACCCTTCTTCACTCTTCTTCACTCTTCTTCACTCTCCTTCACTCTCCTTCACTTCAGTCTTCATCACTCTTCTTCACTCTTCTTCACTCTTCTTCACTCTTCATCACTCTTCATCACTCTTCTTCACTCTTCTTCACTCTTCTTCACTCTGCTTCACTCTGCGTCACTCTGCGTCCCTCTGCGTCCCTCTGCGTCCCTCTGCGTCCCTCTGCGTCCCTCTGCGTCCCTCTGCGTCACTCTTCTTCACTCTTCGTCATGCTTCTTCACTCTTCATCACTCTTCTTCACTATTCAGTCTTCTTCAGTCTTCACTCTTCTTCACTCTTCTTCACTCTTCTTCACTCTTCTTCACTCTTCTTCACTCTTCTTCACTCTTCTTCACTCTTCATCACGCTTCTTCACTCTTCATCACTATTCAGTCTTCTTCAGTCTTCACTCTTCTTCACTCTTCATCGCCCTTCTTCGCTCTTCATTTCTCTTCATTTCTCTTCATTTCTCTTCATTTCTCTTCTTCACTCTTCTTCACTCTTCTTCACTCTTCTTCACTCTTCTTCACACTTCTTCACTCTTCGTCACTCTTCTTCGCTCTTCATCACTCTTGTTCACTCTTCAGTCTTATTCAGTCTTCTTCACTCTTCTTCACTCTTCATCTCTCTTCATCTCTCTTCTTCACTCTTCTTCACTCTTCTTCACTCTTCTTCACTCTTCTTCACTCTTCTTCACTCTTCAGTCTTCTTCTCTCCTCTTCACTCTTCTTCACTCTTCTTCACTCTTCTTCACTCTTCATCACCCTTCATCACTCTTCTTCACTCTTCACTCTTCACTCTTCATCACTCTTCTTCACTCTTCTTCACTCTTCTTCACTCTTCTTCACTCTTCACTCTTCTTCACTCTTCTTCACTCTTCACTCTTCTTCACTCTTCTTCACTCTTCTTCACTCTTCTTCACTCTCCTTCACTCTTCTTCACTTCAGTCTTCATCACTCTTCACTCTTCTTCACTCTTTCACTCTCTTCACTCTCTTCACTCTTCTTCACTCTTCTTCACTCTGCTTCACTCTGCGTCACTCTGCGTCACTCTGCGTCCCTCTGCGTCCCTCTGCGTCCCTCTGCGTCCCTCTGCGTCCCTCTGCGTCCCTCTGCGTCACTCTTCTTCACTCTTCTTCACTCTTCGTCACGCTTCTTCACTCTTCGTCATGCTTCTTCACTCTTCATCACTCTCCTTCACTATTCAGTCTTCTTCAGTCTTCACTCTTCTTCACTCTTCTTCACTCTTCTTCACTCTTCTTCACTCTTCTTCACTCTTCTTCACTCTTCTTCACTCTTCTTCACTCTTCATCACGCTTCTTCACTCTTCATCACTCTTCTTCACTATTCAGTCTTCTTCAGTCTTCACTCTTCTTCACTCTTCATCGCCCTTCTTCGCTCTTCATTTCTCTTCATTTCTCTTCATTTCTCTTCATTTCTCTTCATCACTCTTCTTCACACTTCTTCACTCTTCTTCACTCTTTATCACTCTTCATCACTCTTCATCACTCTTCATCACTCTTCTTCACTCTTCTTCACTCTTCTTCACTCTTCATCACTGTTCTTCACTCTTCAGTCTTCACTCTTCTTCACTCTTCTTCACTCTTCTTCACCCTTCATCACCCTTCATCACCCTTCATCACCCTTCATCACCCTTCATCACCCTTCATCACTCTTCTTCACTCTTCTTCACTCTTCTTCACCCTTCATCACCCTTCATCACCCTTCATCACCCTTCATCACCCTTCATCACTCTTCTTCACTCTTCTTCACTCTTCTTCACTCTTCTTCACTCTTCTTCACTCTTCATCACTCTTCATCACTCTTCTTCATTCTTCACTCTTCTTCACTATTCAGTCTTCTTCAGTCTTCACTCTTCTTCACTCTTCTTCACTCTTCGTCACGCTTCTTCACGCTTCTTCACTCTTCATCACTCTTCGTCACTATTCAGTCTTCTTCAGTCTTCACTCTTCTTCACTCTTCATCACTCTTCTTCACTCTTTATTTCTCTTCATCACTCTTCATCACTCTTCATCACTCTTCATCACTCTTCATCACTCTTCATCACTCTTCTTCACTCTTCTTCACTCTTCATCACCCTTCATCACTCTTCTTCACTCTTCACTCTTCATCACTCTTCATCACTCTTCTTCACTCTTCAGTCTTCATCACTCTTCTTCACTCTTCTTCAGTCTTCATCACTCTTCATCACTCTTCATCACTCTTCTTCACTCTTCATTCTTCATCACTCTTCTTCACTCTTCTTCACTCTTCATCACTCTTCATCACTCTCCTTCACTCTCCTTCACTCTTCTTCACTCTTCTTCACTTCAGTCTTCATCACTCTTCACTCTCTTCACTCTCCTTCACTCTCCTTCACTCTCCTTCACTCTCCTTCACTCTCCTTCACTCTTCTTCACTCTTCAGTCTTCATCACTCCTCCACTCTTCTTCACTCTTCTTCACTCTGCATCACTCTTCACTCTTCAGTATTCTTCACTCTTCTTCACTCTTCAGTTTTCATCACCCTTCTTCACCCTTCTTCACTCTTCTTCACTCTTCTTCACTCTTCTTCACTCTTCATCACTCTTCTTCACTCTTCATCACTCTTCTTCACTCTTCTTCACTCTTCATCACTCTTCTTCACTCTTCTTCACTCTTCATCACTCTTCATCACTCTTCATCACTCTTCATCACTGTTCTTCACTCTTCACTCTTCAGTCTTCATCACTCTTCTTCACTCTTCTTCACTCTTCTTAACTCTTCTTCACTCTTCATCACTCTTCATCACTCTCCCTCACTCTCCCTCACTCTCCCTCACTCTCCCTCACTCTCCTTCACTCTCCTTCACTCTCCTTCACTCTCCTTCACTCTTCTTCACTCTTCTTCACTCTTCATCACTCTTCTTCACTCTTCTTCACTCTTCAGTCTTCTTCACCGTTCTTCACTCTTCAGTTTCCTTCACGCTTCTTCACTCTTCACGCTTCTTCACTCTTCTTCACTCTTCATCACTCTTCTTCACTCTTCTTCACTCTTCATCACTCTCCTTCACTCTCCTTCACTCTCCTTCACTCTCCTTCACTCTTCTTCACTCTTCAGTCTGCATCACTCTTCTTCACTCTTCTTCACTCTCCTTCACTCTCCTTCACTCTCCTTCACTCTCCTTCACTCTCCTTCACTCTCCTTCACTCTTTTTCACTCTTCGTCACTCTTCTTCATTCTTCATCACTCTTCTTCATTCTTCATCACTCTTCATCTCTCTTCTTCACTCTTCTTCACTCTTCTTCACTCTTCGTCACTCTTCTTCGCTCTTCATCTCTCTTCTTCACTCTTCTTCACTCTTCTTCACTCTTCTTCACTCTTCTTCACTCTTCTTCACTCTTCAGTCTTCTTCTCTCCTCTTCACTCTTCTTCACTCTTCTTCACTCTTCATCACCCTTCATCACTCTTCTTCACTCTTCTTCACTCTTCACTCTTCTTCACTCTTCTTCACTCTTCTTCACTCTTCTTCACTCTTCTTCACTCTTCACTCTTCTTCACTCTTCTTCACTCTTCTTCACTCTTCACTCTTCTTCACTCTTCTTCACTCTTCTTCACTCTCCTTCACTCTTCTTCACTTCAGTCTTCATCACTCTTCACTCTTCTTCACTCTCTTCACTCTCTTCACTCTTCTTCACTCTTCACTCTTCATCTCTCTTCTTCACTCTTCTTCACTCTTCATCACTCTCCTTCACTCTCCTTCACTCTCCTTCACTCTCCTTCACTCTTCTTCACTCTTCAGTCTGCATCACTCTTCTTCACTCTTCTTCACTCTCCTTCACTCTCCTTCACTCTCCTTCACTCTCCTTCACTCTCCTTCACTCTCCTTCACTCTCCTTCACTCTTTTTCACTCTTCGTCACTCTTCTTCATTCTTCATCACTCTTCTTCATTCTTCATCACTCTTCATCTCTCTTCTTCACTCTTCTTCACTCTTCTTCACTCTTCGTCACTCTTCTTCGCTCTTCATCTCTCTTCTTCACTCTTCTTCACTCTTCTTCACTCTTCTTCACTCTTCTTCACTCTTCTTCACTCTTCAGTCTTCTTCTCTCCTCTTCACTCTTCTTCACTCTTCTTCACTCTTCATCACCCTTCATCACTCTTCTTCACTCTTCACTCTTCTTCACTCTTCTTCACTCTTCTTCACTCTTCTTCACTCTTCACTCTTCTTCACTCTTCACTCTTCTTCACTCTTCTTCACTCTTCTTCACTCTTCTTCACTCTTCTTCACTCTTCTTCACTCTCCTTCACTCTTCTTCACTTCAGTCTTCATCACTCTTCACTCTTCTTCACTCTCTTCACTCTCTTCACTCTTCTTCACTCTTCACTCTTCATCACTCTTCATCACTCTTCATCACTCTTCATCACTCTTCATCACTCTTCTTCACTCTTCATCACTCTTCATCACTCTTCATCACTCTTCTTCACTCTTCATCACTCTTCAGTCTTCACTCTTCACTCTTCTTCACTCTTTTTCACTCTTCAGTCTTCTTCACTCTTCTTCACTCTTCTTCACTCTTCTTCACTCTCCTTCACTCTCCTTCACTCTCCTTCACTCTCCTTCACTCTTCTTCACTCTTCAGTCTTCATCACTCTTCTTCACTCTTCTTCACTCTTCATCACTCTTCTTCACTCTTCATCACTCTTCATCACTCTTCATCACTCTTCATCACTCTTCTAAACTCTTCTTCACTCTTCTAAACTCTTCTTCACTCTTCATCACTCTTCATCACTCTTCTTCACTCTTCTTCACTCTTCTTCACTCTTCATCACTCTTCTTCACTCTTCATCACACTTCATCACACTTCTTCACTCTTCTAAACTCTTCATCACTCTTCATCACTCTTCTTCACTCTTCTTCACTCTTCACTCTTCACTCTTCTTCACTCTTCTTCACTCTTCTTCACTCTTCTTCACTCTTCTTCACTCTTCTTCACTCTTCTTCACTCTTCTTCACTCTTCTTCACTCTTCTTCACTCTTCAGTCTTCATCACTCTTCTCCACTCTTCTTCACTCTTCTTCACTCTTCACTCTTCTTCACTCTTCTTCACTCTTCTTCACTCTTCACTCTTCTTCACTCTTCTTCACTCTTCATCACTCTTCATCACTCTTCTTCACACTTCAGTCTTCATCACTCTTCTTCACTCTTCTTCACTCTTCTTCACTCTTTATCACTCTTCTTCACTCTTCTTCACTCTTCTTCACTCTTCATCACTCTTCATCACTCTTCTTCACTCTTCTTCACTCTTCATCACTCTTCTTCACTCTTCACACTTTTTCACTCTTCGTCACTCTTCGTCACTCTTCGTCACTCTTCGTCACTCTTCGTCACTCTTCATCACTCTTCTTCACTCTTCTTCACTCTTCATCACTCTTCACTATTCAGTCTTCAGTCTTCTTCACTCTTCTTCACTCTTCATCACTCTTCACTCTTCTTCACTCTTCATTTCTCTTCATCACTCTTCTTCACTCTTCACTCTTCTTCACTCTTCTTCACTCTTCATCACTCTTCATCACTCTTCTTCACTCTTCATCACTCTTCTTCACTCTTCAGTCTTCACTCTTCTTCACTCTTCTTCACTCTTCTTCACTCTTCTTCCCTCTTCTTCCCTCTTCTTCCCTCTTCATCACTCTTCTTCACTCTTCAGTCTTCATCACTCTTCTTCACTCTTCAGTCTTCATCACTCTTAATCACTCTTCTTCACTCTTCATCACTCTTCTTCACTCTTCATCACTCTTCTTCACTCTTCATCACTCTTCTTCACTCTTCTTCACTCTTCATTTCTCTTCATCACTCTTCTTCACTCTTCACTCTTCTTCACTCTTCATCACTCTCCCTCACTCTCCCTCACTCTCCTTCACTCTCCTTCACTCTCCTTCACTCTCCTTCACTCTCCTTCACTCTCCTTCACTCTTCTTCACTCTTCAGTCTTCTTCACCCTTCTTCACTCTTCACTCTTCACGCTTCTTCACGCTTCTTCACTCTTCTTCACTCTTCTTCACTCTTCTTCACTCTTCTTCACTCTCCTTCACTCTCCTTCACTCTCCTTCTCTCTTCTTCACTCTTCAGTCTGCATCACTCTTCTTCACTCTCCTTCACTCTCCTTCACTCTCCTTCACTCTCCTTCACTCTCCTTCACACTTCTTCACACTTTTTCACTCTTCGTCACTCTTCTTCATTCTTCATCACTCTTCATCTCTCTTCTTCACTTTTCTTCACTCTTCGTCACTCTTCTTCGCTCTTCATCACTCTTGTTCACTTTTCAGTCTTATTCAGTCTTCTTCACTCTTCTTCACTCTTCATCTCTCTTCTTCACTCTTCTTCACTCTTCTTCACTTTTCTTCACTCTTCTTCAGTCTTCATTCTTCATCACTCTTCTTCACTCTTCTTCACTCTTCATTTCTCTTCATCACTCTTCTTCACTCTTCACTCTTCTTCACTCTTCTTCACTCTTCATCACTCTCCCTCACTCTCCCTCACTCTCCCTCACTCTCCTTCACTCTCCTTCACTCTCCTTCACTCTTCTTCACTCTTCTTCACTCTTCAGTCTTCTTCACCCTTCTTCACTCTTCAGTTTTCTTCACGCTTCTTCACTCTTCACTCTTCACTCTTCTTCACTCTTCTTCACTCTCCTTCACTCTCCTTCACTCTCCTTCACTCTCCTTCACTCTTCTTCACTCTTCAGTCTGCATCACTCTTCTTCACTCTTCTTCACTCTTCTTCACTCTCCTTCACTCTCCTTCACTCTCCTTCACTCTCCTTCACTCTCCTTCACTCTCCTTCACTCTTCTTCACTCTTCTTCACACTTTTTCACTCTTCGTCACTCTTCTTCATTCTTCATCTCTCTTCATCTCTCTTCTTCACTCTTCTTCACTCTTCTTCACTCTTCGTCACTCTTCTTCGCTCTTCATCACTCTTGTTCACTCTTCAGTCTTCTCTCCTCTTCACTCTTCTTCACTCTTCTTCACTCTTCATCACCCTTCATCACTCTTCTTCAGTCTTCATTCTTCATCACTCTTCTTCACTCTTCTTCACTCTTCTTCACTCTTCTTCACTCTTCTTCACTCTTCTTTACTCTTCTTCACTCTTCTTCACTCTTCACTCTTCACTCTCCTTCACTCTTCTTCACTTCAGTCTTCATCACTCTTCACTCTTCTTCACTCTTCTTCACTCTCTTCACTCTCTTCACTCTTCTTCACTCTTCTTCACTCTTCACTCTTCTTCACTCTTCTTCACTCTTCTTCACTCTTCATCACTCTTCTTCACTCTTCTTCACTCTTCTTCACTCTTCATCACTCTTCATCACTCTTCTTCACTCTTCTTCACTCTTCATCACTCTTCATCACTCTTCTTCTCTCTTCATCACTCTTCAGTCTTCACTCTTCACTCTTCTTCACTCTTTTTCACTCTTCAGTCTTCTTCACTCTTCTTCACTCTTCTTCACTCTTCTTCACTCTTCATCACTCTTCTTCACTCTTCTTCACTCTCCTTCACTCTTCTTCACTCTTCAGTCTTCATCACTCTTCATCACTCTTCATCACTCTTCATCACTCTTCTTCACTCTTCATCACTCTTCATCACTCTTCTTCACTCTTCTTCACTCTTCATCACTCTTCTTCACTCTTCATCACTCTTCTTCACTCTTCTTCACTCTTCTTCACTCTTCTTCACTCTTCATCACTCTTCATCACTCTTCTTCACTCTTCTTCACTCTTCTTCACTCTTCACTCTTCTTCACTCTTCTTCACTCTTCTTCACTCTTCTTCACTCTTCACTCTTCTTCACTCTTCACTCTTCTTCACTCTTCTTCACTCTTCTTCACTCTTCTTCACTCTTCTTCACTCTTCATCACTCTTCTTCACTCTTCTTCACTCTTCAGTCTTCATCACTCTTCTCCACTCTCCTCCACTCTTCTTCACTCTTCTCCACTCTTCTTCACTCTTCTTCACTCTTCTTCACTCTTCTTCACTCTTCTTCACTCTTCACTCTTCTTCACTCTTCTTCACTCTTCTTCACTCTTCATCACTCTTCTTCACACTTCAGTCTTCATCACTCTTCTTCACTCTTCTTCACTCTTCTTCACTCTTCTTCACTCTTCATCACTCTTTATCACTCTTTATCACTCTTTATCACTCTTCTTCACTCTTCTTCACTCTTCTTCACTCTTCATCATTCTTCATCATTCTTCATCACTCTTCATCACTCTTCATCACTCTTCTTCACTCTTCATCACTCTTCTTCACTCTTCACACTTTTTCACTCTTCGTCACTCTTCGTCACTCTTCGTCACTCTTCGTCACTCTTCGTCACTCTTCGTCACTCTTCTTCACTCTTCATCACTCTTCATCACTCTTCACTATTCAGTCTTCAGTCTTCTTCACTCTTCTTCACTCTTCATCACTCTTCTTCACTCTTCTTCACTCTTCATTTCCCTTCATCACCCTTCATCACTCTTCTTCACTCTTCACTCTTCTTCACTCTTCATCACTCTTCATCACTCTTCTTCACTCTTCATCACTCTTCATCACTCTTCATCACTCTTCATCACTCTTCTTCACTCTTCTTCACTCTTCATCACTCTTCTTCACTCTTCAGTCTTCACTCTTCTTCACTCTTCTTCACTCTTCTTCACTCTTCTTCACTCTTCTTCCCTCTTCTTCCCTCTTCATCACTCTTCATCACTCTTCTTCACTCTTCAGTCTTCATCACTCTTCAGTCTTCATCACTCTTAATCACTCTTCTTCACTCTTCTTCACTCTTCTTCACTCTTCTTCACTCTTCATCACTCTTCTTCACTCTTCTTCACTCTTCTTCACTCTTCATCACTCTACATCACTCTTCTTCACTCTTCTTCACTCTTCTTCACTCTTCATCACTCTTCTTCACTCTTCATCACTCTTCATCACTCTTCATCACTCTTCATCACTCTTCTTCACTCTTCTTCACTCTTCTTCACTCTTCTTCACTCTTCTTCACTCTTCTTCACTCTTCACTCTTCTTCACTCTTCACTCTTCTTCACTCTTCTTCACTCTTCATCACTCTTCTTCACTCTTCTTCACTCTTCAGTCTTCATCACTCTTCTCCACTCTTCTCCACTCTTCTTCACTCTTCTCCACTCTTCTTCACTCTTCTTCACTCTTCTTCACTCTTCTTCACTCTTCTTCACTCTTCACCACTCTTCTTCACTCTTCTTCACTCTTCATCACTCTTCTTCACACTTCAGTCTTCATCACTCTTCTTCACTCTTCTTCACTCTTCTTCACTCTTCTTCACTCTTTATCACTCTTTATCACTCTTCTTCACTCTTCTTCACTCTTCTTCACTCTTCATCATTCTTCATCACTCTTCATCACTCTTCATCACTCTTCTTCACTCTTCATCACTCTTCTTCACTCTTCACACTTTTTCACTCTTCGTCACTCTTCGTCACTCTTCGTCACTCTTCGTCACTCTTCGTCACTCTTCGTCACTCTTCGTCACTCTTCATCACTCTTCATCACTCTTCATCACTCTTCACTATTCAGTCTTCAGTCTTCTTCACTCTTCTTCACTCTTCATCACTCTTCTTCACTCTTCTTCACTCTTCATTTCCCTTCATCACCCTTCATCACGCTTCATCACTCTTCTTCACTCTTCATCACTCTTCATCACTCTTCATCACTCTTCATCACTCTTCATCACTCTTCATCACTCTTCTTCACTCTTCTTCACTCTTCATCACTCTTCTTCACTCTTCAGTCTTCACTCTTCTTCACTCTTCTTCACTCTTCTTCACTCTTCTTCACTCTTCTTCACTCTTCTTCACTCTTCTTCCCTCTTCATCACTCTTCATCACTCTTCTTCACTCTTCAGTCTTCATCACTCTTCAGTCTTCATCACTCTTAATCACTCTTCTTCACTCTTCTTCACTCTTCTTCACTCTTCTTCACTCTTCATCACTCTTCTTCACTCTTCTTCACTCTTCATTCTTCATCACTCTTCTTCACTCTTCTTCACTCTTCTTCACTCTTCTTCACTCTCCTTCACTCTCCTTCACTCTCCTTCACTCTCCTTCATACATCTTCACTCATCTTCACTTCAGTCTTCATCACTCTTCTTCACTCTCTTCACTCTTCTTCACTCTACTTCACTCTTCATCACTCTTCGTCACTCTTCGTCACTCTTCGTCACTCTTCGTCACTCTTCGTCACTCTTCGTCACTCTTCATCACTCTTCTTCTCTCTTCCTCACTCTTCTTCACTCTTCACTCTTCTTCACTCTTCGTCACTCTTCATCACTCTTCATCACTCTTCTTCATATTCAGTCTTCTTCAGTCTTCTTCACTCTTCTTCACTCTTCTTCACTCTTCATCACTCTTCAGTCTTCACTCTTCTTCACTCTTCACTCTTCATCACCCTTCATCACCCTTCTTCACTCTTCTTCACTCTTCTTCACTCTTCTTCACTCTTCTTCACTCTTCTTCACTCTTCATCACTCTTCATCACTCTTCTTCACTCTTCATCACTCTTCTTCACTCTTCATCACTCTTCTTCACTCTTCATCACTCTTCTTCACTCTTCAGTCTTCATCACTCTTAATCACTCCTCTTCAGTCTTCATCACTCTTAATCACTCCTCTTCAGTCTTCATCACTCTTAATCACTCTTAATCACTCTTCTTCACTCTTCATCACCCTTCTTCACTCTTCTTCACTCTTCATTCTTCATCACTCTTCTTCACTCTCCTTCACTCTCCTTCACTCTCCTTCACTCTTCTTCACTCTTCTTCACTTCAGTCTTCATCACTCTTCTTCACTCTTCTTCACTCTTCTTCACTCTTCATCACTCTTCTTCACTCTTCGTCACTCTTCGTCACTCTTCGTCACTCTTCTTCACTCTTCTTCACTCTTCGTCACTCTTCGTGACTCTTCGTCACTCTTCGTCACTCTTCGTCACGCTTCTTCACTCTTCTTCACTCTTCTTCACTATTCAGTCTTCTTCAGTCTTCACTCTTCTTCACTCTTCTTCACTCTTCACTCTTCTTCACTCTTCTTCACTCTTCTTCACTCTTCTTCACTCTTCATCACGCTTCTTCACTCTTCATCACTCTTCTTCACTATTCAGTCTTCTTCAGTCTTCACTCTTCATCACTCTTCTTCACTCTTCATTTCTCTTCATCACTCTTCTTCACTCTTCATCACTCTTCATCACTCTTCATCACTCTTCATCACTCTTCATCACTCTTCTTCACTCTTCATCACTCTTCTTCACTCTTCTTCACTCTTCTTCACTCTTCTTCACTCTTCAGTCTTCACTCTTCTTCACTCTTCTTCACCCTTCATCACCCTTCATCACCCTTCATCACCCTTCATCACTCTTCTTCACTCTTCTTCACTCTTCTTCACTATTCAGTCTTCTTCAGTCTTCACTCTTCTTCACTCTTCTTCACTCTTCTTCACTCTTCTTCACTCTTCATCACGCTTCTTCACGCTTCTTCACTCTTCATCACTCTTCACTATTCAGTCTTCTTCAGTCTTCACTCTTCTTCACTCTTCATCACTCTTCTTCACTCTTCATTTCTCTTCATCACTCTTCTTCACTCTTCTTCACTCTTCTTCACTCTTCTTCACTCTTCATCACTCTTCATCACTCTTCTTCACTCTTCTTCACTCTTCTTCACTCTTCATCACCTTTCTTCACTCTTCTTCACTCTTCTTCACTCTTCTTCACTCTTCATCACTCTTCTTCACTCTTCTTCACTCTTCACTCTTCATCACTCTTCTTCACTCTTCAGTCTTCATCACTCTTCTTCACTCTTCAGTCTTCATCACTCTTAATCACTCTTCTTCACTCTTCATCACTCTTCATCACTCTTCATCACTCTTCATCACTCTTCTTCACTCTTCATCACTCTCCTTCACTCTCCTTCACTCTCCTTCACTCTCCTTCACTCTTCACTCTTCATCACTCTTCATCACTCTTCATCACTCTTCATCACTCTTCATCACTCTCCTTCACTCTCCTTCACTCTCCTTCACTCTTCTTCACTCTTCACTCTTCATCACTCTTCATCACTCTTCTTCACTCATCTTCACTTCACTCTCCTTCACTCTGCTTCACTCTCCTTCACTCTCCTTCACTCTCCTTCACTCTCCTTCACTCTTCTTCACTCTTCAGTCTTCATCACTCCTCCACTCTTTTTCACTCTTCTTCACTCTGCATCACTCTTCACTCTTCAGTATTCTTCACTCTTCTTCACTCTTCAGTTTTCATCACCCTTCTTCACCCTTCTTCACCCTTCTTCACCCTTCTTCACCCTTCTTCACTCTTCACTCTTCATTCTTCATCATTCTTCTTCACTCTTCTTCACTCTTCTTCACTCTTCTTCACTCTCCTTCACTCTCCTTCACTCTTCTTCACTCATCTTCACTTCAGTCTTCATCACTCTTCTTCACTCTTCTTCACTCTTCTTCACTCTTCATCACTCTTCTTCACTCTTCATTTCTCTTCATCACTCTTCTTCACTCTTCTTCACTCTTCTTCACTCTTCTTCACTCTTCATCACTCTTCATCACTCTTCATCACTCTTCATCACTCTTCTTCACCCTTCATCACCCTTCATCACCCTTCATCACCCTTCATCACTCTTCTTCACTCTTCTTCACTCTTCTTCACTATTCAGTCTTCTTCAGTCTTCACTCTTCTTCACTCTTCTTCACTCTTCTTCACTCTTCTTCACTCTTCTTCACTCTTCATCACGCTTCATCACGCTTCTTCACGCTTCTTCACTCTTCATCACTCTTCACTATTCAGTCTTCTTCAGTCTTCACTCTTCTTCACTCTTCATCACTCTTCTTCACTCTTCATTTCTCTTCATCACTCTTCTTCACTCTTCTTCACTCTTCTTCACTCTTCATCACTCTTCATCACTCTTCATCACTCTTCATCACTCTTCTTCACTCTTCTTCACTCTTCTTCACTCTTCATCACCTTTCTTCACTCTTCTTCACTCTTCTTCACTCTTCTTCACTCTTCATCACTCTTCTTCACTCTTCTTCACTCTTCACTCTTCATCACTCTTCTTCACTCTTCAGTCTTCATCACTCTTAATCACTCTTCTTCACTCTTCATCACTCTTCATCACTCTTCATCACTCTTCATCACTCTTCATCACTCTTCTTCACTCTTCATCACTCTCCTTCACTCTCCTTCACTCTCCTTCACTCTTCACTCTTCATCACTCTTCATCACTCTTCATCACTCTTCATCACTCTTCATCACTCTTCATCACTCTCCTTCACTCTCCTTCACTCTCCTTCACTCTCCTTCACTCTCCTTCACTCTTCACTCTTCATCACTCTTCATCACTCTTCTTCACTCATCTTCACTTCACTCTCCTTCACTCTCCTTCACTCTCCTTCACTCTCCTTCACTCTCCTTCACTCTCCTTCACTCTTCAGTCTTCATCACTCCTCCACTCTTTTTCACTCTTCTTCACTCTGCATCACTCTTCACTCTTCAGTATTCTTCACTCTTCTTCACTCTTCAGTTTTCATCACCCTTCTTCACCCTTCTTCACCCTTCTTCACCCTTCTTCACCCTTCTTCACCCTTCTTCACCCTTCTTCACCCTTCTTCACTCTTCTTCACTCTTCATTCTTCATCATTCTTCATCACTCTTCTTCACTCTTCTTCACTCTTCTTCACTCTTCTTCACTCTCCTTCACTCTTCTTCACTCATCTTCACTTCAGTCTTCATCACTCTTCTTCACTCTTCTTCACTCTTCTTCACTCTTCTTCACTCTTCATCACTCTTCTTCACTCTGCTTCACTCTGCTTCACTCTGCTTCACTCTGCGTCACTCTTCTTCACTCTTCTTCACTCTTCTTCACTCTTCATCACTCTTCTTCACTCTTCTTCACTCTTCCTCACTCTTCTTCACTCTTCATCACTCTTCTTCACTATTCAGTCTTCACTCTTCTTCACTCTTCTTCACTCTTCTTCACTCTTCTTCACTCTTCTTCACTCTTCATCACGCTTCTTCACTCTTCATCACTCTTCTTCACTATTCAGTCTTCTTCAGTCTTCATCTCTTCTTCACTCTTCACTCTTCTTCACTCTTCTTCACTCTTCTTCACTCTTCTTCACTCTTCATTTCTCTTCATTTCTCTTCATCACTCTTCTTCACTCTTCTTCACTCTTCATCACTGTTCTTCACTCTTCAGTCTTCACTCTTCTTCACTCTTCTTCACTCTTCTTCACTCTTCTTCACTCTTCTTCACTCTTAATCACCCTTCATCACCCTTCATCACCCTTCATCACCCTTCATCACTCTTCTTCACTCTTCTTCACTCTTCTTCACTCTTCTTTACTCTTCATCACTCTTCATCACTCTTCTTCACTCTTCTTCACTCTTCTTCACTATTCAGTCTTCTTCAGTCTTCACTCTTCTTCACTCTTCACTCTTCGTCACGCTTCTTCACTCTTCATCACTCTTCGTCACTATTCAGTCTTCTTCAGTCTTCACTCTTCTTCACTCTTCTTCACTCTTCATCACTCTTCTTCACTCTTCATTTCTCTTCATCACTCTTCTTCACTCTTCTTCACTCTTCATCACTCTTCTTCACTCTTCTTCACTCTTCTTCACTCTTCATCACTCTTCTTCACTCTTCTTCACTCTTCATCACTCTTCTTCACTCTTCATCACACTTCTTCACTCTTCTTCACTCTTCTTCACTCTTCTTCACTCTTCAGTCTTCATCACTCTTCTTCACTCTTCAGTCTTCATCACTCTTAATCACTCTTCTTCACTCTTCTTCACTCTTCTTCACTCTTCTTCACTCTTCTTCACTCTTCATCACTCTTCTTCACTCTTCATTCTTCATCACTCTTCTTCACTCTCCTTCACTCTCCTTCACTCTCCTTCACTCTCCTTCACTCTCCTTCACTCTTATTCACTCTTCAGTCTTCATCACTCCTCCACTCTTCTTCACTCTTCTTCACTCTGCTTCACTCTTCAGTATTCTTCACTCTTCTTCACTCTTCAGTTTTCATCACCCTTCTTCACCCTTCTTCACCCTTCTTCACTCTTCTTCACTCTTCTTCACTCTTCTTCACTCTTCACTCTTCTTCACTCTTCTTCACTCTTCATCACTCTTCATCACTCTTCATCACTCTTCATCACTCTTCTTCACTGTTCTTCACACTTCAGTCTTCATCACTCTTCTTCACTCTTCTTCACTCTTCTTCACTCTTCTTCACTCTTCATCACTCTTCATCACTGTTCATCACTCTTCTTCACTCTTCTTCACTCTTCTTCACTCTTCTTCACTCTCCCTCACTCTGCTTCACTCTGCTTCACTCTGCTTCACTCTCCTTCACTCTTCTTCACTCTTCTTCACTCTTCATCACTCTTCTTCACTCTTCTTCACTCTTCTTCACTCTTCAGTCTTCTTCACCCTTCTTCACTCTTCAGTTTTCTTCACGCTTCTTCACTCTTCACTCTTCTTCACTCTTCTTCACTCTTCTGCACTCTTCTTCACTCTTCTTCACTCTTCAGTCTGCATCACTCTCCTTCACTCTCCTTCACTCTCCTTCACTCTCCTTCACTCTCCTTCACTCTTCATCACTCTTCTTCACTCTTCTTCACTCTTCTTCACTCTCCTTCACTCTCCTTCACTCTCCTTCACTCTCCTTCACTCTTCTTCACTCTTCATCACCCTTCATCACCCTTCATCACCCTTCATCACTCTTCTTCACTCTTCCTCGCTCTTCATCACTCTTCTTCACTCCTCTTCACTCTTCACTCTTCTTCACTCTTCTTCACTCTTCTTCACTCTTCTTCACTCTTCTTCACTCTTCTTCACTCTTCACTCTTCTCTCTTCTTCACTCTTCACTCTCCTTCACTCTTCTTCACTTCAGTCTTCATCACTCTTCACTCTTCTTCACTCTTCTTCACTCTTCTTCACTCTTCTTCACTCTTCTTCACTCTCTTCACTCTCTTCACTCTTCTTCACTCTTCTTCACTCTTCACTCTTCTTCACTCTTCATCACTCTTCATCACTCTTCATCACTCTTCATCACTCTTCATCACTCTTCATCACTCTTCATCACTCTTCACTCTTCATCACTCTTCAGTCTTCACTCTTCACTCTTCTTCACTCTTTTTCACTCTTCAGTCTTAATCACTCTTCACTCTTCTTCACTCTTCATCACTCTTCTTCACTCTTCTTCACTCTCCTTCACTCTTCTTCACTCTTCAGTCTTCATCACTCTTCTTCACTCTTCTTCACTCTTCATCACTCTTCATCACTCTTCTAAACTCTTCTTCACTCTTCATCACTCTTCATCACTCTTCATCACTCTTCATCACTCTTCTTCACTCTTCACTCTTCTTCACTCTTCTTCACTCTTCATCAATCTTCAGTCTTCTTCACTCTTCGCTCTTCTTCGGTCTTCTTCACTCTTCTTCACTCTTCAGTATTCATCACTCTTCTTCACTCTTCTTCACTCTTCATCACTCTTCATCACTCTTCTTCACTCTTCTTCACTCTTCATCACTCTTCATCACTCTTCTTCAGTCTTCTTCACTCTTCTTCACTCTTCTTCACTCTTCTTCACTCTTCAGTCTGCATCACTCTTCAGTCTGCATCACTCTTCTTCAGTCTGCATCACTCTTCTTCACTCTTCTTCACTCTTCTTCACTCTTCACTCTTCTTCACTCTTCACTCTTCTTCACTCTTCACTCTTCTTCACTCTTCACTCTTCTTCACTCTTCACTCTTCTTCACTCTTCACTCTTCTTCACTCTTCATCACTCTTCTTCACTCTTCAGTCTTCATCACTCTTCACTCTTCTTCACTCTTCTTCACTCTTCTTCACTCTTCTTCACTCTTCTTCAGTCTTCTTCAGTCTTCTTCACTCTTCTTCACTCTTCACTCTTCACTCTTCTTCACTCTTCTTCACTCTTCATCACTCTTCATCACTCTTCTTCACTCTTCTTCACACTTCAGTCTTCATCACTCTTCTTCACTCTTCTTCACTCTTCTTCACTCTTCTTCACTCTTCTTCACTCTTTATCACTCTTCTTCACTCTTCTTCACTCTTCATCACTCTTCATCATTCTTCATCATTCTTCATCACTCTTCATCACTCTTCTTCACTCTTCACACTTTTTCACTCTTCGTCACTCTTCTTCACTCTTCATCACTCTTCTTCACTCTTCACTCTTCTTCACTCTTCATCACTCTTCATCACTCTTCACTATTCAGTCTTCAGTCTTCTTCACTCTTCTTCACTCTTCATCACTCTTCTTCACTCTTCATTTCTCTTCATCACTCTTCTTCACTCTTCTTCACTCTTCTTCACTCTTCTTCACTCTTCTTCACTCTTCATCACTCTTCTTCACTCTTCTTCACTCTTCTTCACTCTTCATCACTCGTCTTCACTCTTCTTCACTCTTCTTCACTCTTCTTCACTCTTCATCACCCTTCATCACTCTTCTTCACTCTTCTTCACTCTTCTTCCCTCTTCATCACTCTTCATCACTCTTCTTCACTCTTCATTCTTCATCACTCTTCTTCACTCTTCTTCACTCTCCTTCACTCTTCTTCACTCTCCTTCACTCTCCTTCACTCTCCTTCACTCTCCTTCACTCATCTTCACTTCACTCTTCATCACTCTTCTTCACTCTTCTTCACTCTTCTTCACTCTTCGTCACTCTTCGTCACTCTTCATCACTCTTCTTCACTCTTCCTCACTCTTCCTCACTCTTCTTCACTCTTCGTCACTCTTCATCACTCTTCATCACTCTTCTTCACTATTCAGTCTTCTTCAGTCTTCTTCAGTCTTCTTCACTCTTCTTCACTCTTCATCACTCTTCTTCACTCTTCATTTCTCTTCTTCACTCTTCATTTCTCTTCGTCACTCTTCGTCACTCTTCGTCACTCTTCGTCACTCTTCGTCACTCTTCGTCACTCTTCGTCACTCTTCTTCACTATTCAGTCTTCTTCACTCTTCTTCATTCTTCATCACTCTTCTTCACTCTTCATTTCTCTTCTTCACTCTTCTTCACTCTTCTTCACTCTTCTTCACTCTTCTTCACTCTTCAGTCTTCACTCTTCTTCACTCTTCTTCACTCTTCTTCACTCTTCATCACTCTTCATCACTCTTCATCACCCTTCATCACCCTTCATCACCCTTCATCACCCTTCATCACTCTTCATCACTCTTCTTCACTCTTCATCACTCTTCTTCACTCTTCAGTCTTCATCACTCTTAATCACTCTTAATCACTCTTCTTCACTCTTCTTCTCTCTTCTTCTCTCTTCTTCTCTCTTCTTCTCTCTTCTTCTCTCTTCATCTCTCTTCATCACTCTTCTTCACTCTTCTTCACTCTTCATCACTCTTCATCACTCTTCATCACTCTTCACTCTTCTTCACTCTTCTTCCCTCTTCATCACTCTTCTTCACTCTTCAGTTTTCTTCTCTCCTCTTCACTCTTCTTCACTCTTCTTCACTCTTCATCACCTTCATCACTCTTCTTCACTCCTCTTCACTCTTCATCACTCTTCATCACTCTTCTTCACTCCTCTTCACTCCTCTTCACTCTTCTTCACTCTTCTTCACTCTTCTTCACTCTTCTTCACTCTTATTCACTCTTATTCACTCTTCATCACTCTTCTTCACTCTTCAGTCTTCATCACTCCTCCACTCTTCTTCACTCTTCATCACTCTGCATCACACTTCGTCACTCTTCAGTATTCTTCACTCTTCTTCACTCTTCAGTTTTCATCACCTTCTTCACTCTTCAGTTTTCATCACCTTCTTCACTCTTCTTCACTCTTCTTCACTCTTCTTCACTCTTCATCACTCTTCTTCACTCTTCTTCACTCTTCATCACTCTTCTTCACTCTTCTTCACTCTTCATCACTCTTCATCACTCTTCATCACTCTTCAGTCTTCACTGTTCTTCACTCTTCAGTCTTCATCACTCTTCTTCACTCTTCTTCACTCTTCTTCACTCTTCATCACTCTTCTTCACTCTTCTTCACTCTTCTTCACTCTCCTTCACTCTCCTTCACTCTCCTTCACTCTCCTTCACTCTCCTTCACTCTCCTTCACTCTTCTTCACTCTTCTTCACACTTTTTCACTCTTCGTCACTCTTCGTCACTCTTCGTCACTCTTCGTCACTCTTCTTCACTCTTCGTCACTCTTCATCACTCTTGTTCACTCTTCTTCACTCTTCTTCACTCTTCATCACTCTTGTTCACTCTTCAGTCTTCTTCAGTCTTCTTCAGTCTTCTTCAGTCTTCTTCAGTCTTCTTCAGTCATCTTCAGTCATCTTCAGTCTTCTTCACTCTTCTTCACTCTTCTTCACTCTTCTTCACTCTTCATCTCTCTTCATCTCTCTTCTTCACTCTTCATCACTCTTCACTCTTCTTCACTCTTCTTCCCTCTTCATCACTCTTCTTCACTCTTCAGTCTTCTTCTCTCTTCTTCACTCTTCTTCACTCTTCATCACCCTTCATCACCCTTCATCACTCTTCTTCACTCTTCTGCACTCATCATTCTTCATCACTCTTCTTCACTCTTCTTCACTCTTCTTCACTCTTCTTCACTCTTCTTCACTCTCCTTCACTCTTCTTCACTCTTCATCACTCTTCTTCACTCTTCTTCACTTCAGTCTTCATCACTCTTCTTCACTCTTCTTCACTCTTCTTCACTCTTCTTCACTCTTCTTCACTCTTCTTCACTCTTCACTCTTTTTCACTCTTCTTCACTCTTCATCACTCTTCATCACTCTTCATCACTCTTCATCACTCTTCTTCACTCTTCACTCTTCATCACTCTTCATCACTCTTCATCACTCTTCTTCACTCTTCACTCTTCACTCTTCTTCACTCTTTTTCACTCTTCAGTCTTAATCACTCTTCTTCACTCTTCGTCACTCTTCATCACTCTTCATCACTCTTCATCACTCTTCATCACTCTTCTACACTCTTCTTCACTCTTCTTCACTCTTCTAAACTCTTCTTCACTCTTCTTCACTCTTCATCACACTTCATCACTCTTCTTCACTCTTCTTCATCACTCTTCATCACTCTTCTACACTCTTCTACACTCTTCTTCACTCTTCTAAACTCTTCTTCACTCTTCTTCACTCTTCATCACACTTCATCTCTCTTCTTCACTCTTCTTCACTCTTCTTCACTCTTCTTCACTCTTCTTCACTCTTCAGTCTTCATCACTCTTCATCACTCTTCACTCTTCTTCACTCTTCTTCGCTCTTCTTCGCTCTTCTTCGCTCTTCAGTCTTCATCACTCTTCATCACTCTTCATCACTCTTCATCACCCTTCATCACTCTTCTTCACTCTTCATCACTCTTCTTCACTCTTCTTCACTCTTCTTCACTCTTCATCACTCTTCATCACTCTTCTTCACTCTTCTTCACTCTTCAGTCTTCTTCACTCTTCTTCACTCTTCTTCACTCCAGTTTTCTTCACGCTGCTTCACTCTTCTTCACTCTTCTTCACTCTTCAGTCTGCATCACTCTTCTTCACTCTTCTCCACTCTTCACTCTCCTTCACTCTTCTTCACTCTTCACTCTTCACTCTTCATCACTCTTCTTCACTCTCCTTCACTCTTCAGTCTTCATCACTCTTCTTCACTCTTCTTCACTCTTCTTCACTCTTCTTCACTCTTCTTCACTCTTCAGTCTTCTTCACTCTTCTTCCCTCTTCTTCACTCTTCTTCACTCTTCTTCACTCTTCTTCACTCTTCATCACTCTTCTTCACTCTTCTTCACACTTCAGTCTTCATCACTCTTCTTCACTCTTCTTCACTCTTCTTCACTCTTCTTCACTCTTCATCACTCTTCATCACTCTTCATCACTCTTCATCACTCTTCATCACTCTTCACTCTTCTTCACTCTTCATCACTCTTCATCACTCTTCTTCACTCTCCTTCACTCTTCTTCACTCTTCAGTCTTCTTCACTCTTCTTCACTCTTCACTCTTCTTCACTCTTCTTCACTCTTCATCACTCTTCTTCACTCTTCATCACTCTTCTTCACTCTTCTTCACTCTTCTTCACTCTTCTTCACGCTTCTTCACTCTTCTTCACTCTTCTTCACTCTTCTTCACTCTTCTTCACTCTTCAGTCTGCATCACTCTTCTTCACTCTCCTTCACTCTCCTTCACTCTTCTTCACTCATCTTCACTCTTCTACAATCTTCATCACTCTTCTTCACTCTTCACTCTTCTTCACTCTTCACTCTTCATCACTCTTCATCACTCTTCATCACTCATCAGTCTTCACTCTTCTTCACTCTTCTGTCTTCATCACTCTTCATCACTCTTCATCACTCTTCTTCACTCTTCATCACTCTTCATCACTCTTCATCACTCTTCATCACTCTCCTTCACTCTCCTTCACTCTTCACTCTTCAGTCTTCATCACTCTTCTTCACTCTTCTTCACTCTTCATCACTCTCCCTCACTCTCCCTCACTCTCCCTCACTCTTCTTCACTCTTCTTCACTCTTCACTCTTCTTCACTCTTCTTCACTCTTCATCACTCTTCATCACTCTTCATCACTCTTCTTCACTCTTCTTCACTCTTCATCACTCTTCATCACTCTTCATCACTCTTCTTCACTCTTCACTCTTCACTCTTCTTCACTCTTTTTCACTCTTCAGTCTTAATCACTCTTCTTCACTCTTCGTCACTCTTCATCACTCTTCATCACTCTTCATCACTCTTCATCACTCTTCATCACTCTTCTACACTCTTCTTCACTCTTCTTCACTCTTCTAAACTCTTCTTCACTCTTCTTCACTCTTCATCACACTTCATCACTCTTCTTCACTCTTCTTCATCACTCTTCATCACTCTTCTACACTCTTCTACACTCTTCTTCACTCTTCTAAACTCTTCTTCACTCTTCTTCACTCTTCATCACACTTCATCTCTCTTCTTCACTCTTCTTCACTCTTCTTCACTCTTCTTCACTCTTCTTCACTCTTCAGTCTTCATCACTCTTCATCACTCTTCACTCTTCTTCACTCTTCTTCGCTCTTCTTCGCTCTTCTTCGCTCTTCTTCGCTCTTCAGTCTTCATCACTCTTCATCACTCTTCATCACTCTTCATCACCCTTCATCACTCTTCTTCACTCTTCATCACTCTTCTTCACTCTTCTTCACTCTTCTTCACTCTTCATCACTCTTCATCACTCTTCATCACTCTTCTTCACTCTTCTTCACTCTTCTTCACTCTTCAGTCTTCTTCACTCTTCTTCACTCTTCTTCACTCCAGTTTTCTTCACGCTGCTTCACTCTTCTTCACTCTTCTTCACTCTTCAGTCTGCATCACTCTTCTTCACTCTTCTCCACTCTTCACTCTCCTTCACTCTTCTTCACTCTTCACTCTTCACTCTTCACTCTTCATCACTCTTCTTCACTCTCCTTCACTCTTCAGTCTTCATCACTCTTCTTCACTCTTCTTCACTCTTCTTCACTCTTCTTCACTCTTCTTCACTCTTCTTCACTCTTCAGTCTTCTTCACTCTTCTTCCCTCTTCTTCACTCTTCTTCACTCTTCTTCACTCTTCATCACTCTTCTTCACTCTTCTTCACACTTCAGTCTTCATCACTCTTCTTCACTCTTCTTCACTCTTCTTCACTCTTCTTCACTCTTCATCACTCTTCACTCTTCTTCACTCTTCATCACTCTTCATCACTCTTCTTCACTCTCCTTCACTCTTCTTCACTCTTCAGTCTTCTTCACTCTTCTTCACTCTTCACTCTTCTTCACTCTTCTTCACTCTTCATCACTCTTCTTCACTCTTCATCACTCTTCATCACTCTTCTTCACTCTTCATCACTCTTCTTCACTCTTCTTCACTCTTCTTCACTCTTCTTCACGCTTCTTCACTCTTCTTCACTCTTCTTCACTCTTCTTCACTCTTCTTCACTCTTCAGTCTGCATCAATCTTCTTCACTCTCCTTCACTCTCCTTCACTCTTCTTCACTCTTCTTCACTCTTCTTCACTCTTCTACAATCTTCATCACTCTTCTTCACTCTTCTTCACTCTTCACTCTTCATCACTCTTCATCACTCTTCATCACTCATCAGTCTTCACTCTTCTTCACTCTTCTGTCTTCATCACTCTTCATCACTCTTCATCACTCTTCTTCACTCTTCATCACTCTTCATCACTCTTCATCACTCTTCATCACTCTTCATCACTCTCCTTCACTCTCCTTCACTCTTCACTCTTCAGTCTTCATCACTCTTCTTCACTCTTCATCACTCTCCCTCACTCTCCCTCACTCTCCCTCACTCTCCCTCACTCTCCTTCACTCTCCTTCACTCTTCAGTCTTCATCACTCTTCTTCACTCTTCACTCTTCTTCACTCTTCAGTTTTCTATACGCTTCTTCACTCTTCTTCACTCTTCTTCTCTCTTCAGTCTGCATCACTCTCCTTCACTCTCCTTCACTCTCCTTCACTCTTCTTCACTCTTCATCACTCTTCATCACTCTTCATCACTCTTCTTCACTCTTCACTCTTCAGTCTTCATCACTCTTCTCCACTCTTCTTCACTCTTCTTCTCTCTGCCTCACTCTTCTTCACTCTTCAGTCTTCACGCTTCTTCACTCTTCACTCTTCTTCACTCTTCTTCACTCTTCTTCACTCTTCTTCACTCTTCTTCACTCTTCTTCACTCTTCATCACTCTTCTTCACTCTTCATCACTCTTCTTCACTCTTCTTCACTCTTCACTCTGCTTCACTCTTCTTCACTCTTCATCACTCTTCATCACTCTTCTTCACTCTTCTTCACTTTTCAGTCTTCATCACTCTTCTTCACTCTTCTTCACTCTTCTTCACTCTTCATCACTCTTCATCACTCTTCTTAACTCTTCTTAACTCTTCTTCACTCTTCATCACTCTTCATCACTCTTCAATCTTCACTCTTCGTCACTCTTCGTCACTCTTCGTCACTCTTCGTCACTCTTCGTCACTCTTCGTCACTATTCAGTCTTCTTCACTCTTCTTCACTCTTCTTCATTCTTCATCACTCTTCTTCACTCTTCATTTCTCTTCTTCACTCTTCTTCACTCTTCTTCACTCTTCTTCACTCTTCTTCACTCTTCTTCACTCTTCTTCACTCTTCAGTCTTCACTCTTCTTCACTCTTCTTCACCCTTCATCACCCTTCATCACCCTTCATCACCCTTCATCACCCTTCATCACCCTTCATCACTCTTCATCACTCTTCTTCACTCTTCAGTCTTCATCACTCTTAATCACTCTTCTTCACTCTTCTTCACTCTTCTTCACTCTTCTTCACTCTTCATCACTCTTCATCACTCTTCATCACTCTTCTTCACTCTTCATCACTCTCCTTCACTCTCCTTCACTCTCCTTCACTCTCCTTCACTCTTCATCACTCTTCATCACTCTTCATCACTCTTCTTCACTCATCTTCACTCATCTTCACTTCAGTCTTCATCACTCTTCTTCACTCTCTTCACTCTTCTTCACTCTCCTTCACTCTCCTTCACTCTTCTTCACTCTTCTTCACTCTTCTTCACTCTTCTTCACTCTTCTTCAATCTTCTTCACTCTTCTTCACTCTTGTTCACTCTTCAGTCTTCTTCACACTTCTTCACTCTTCTTCACTCTTCTTCACTCTTCTTCACTCTTCTTCACTCTTCACTCTTCTTCACTCTTCTTCACTCTTCTTCTCTCCATCTCTCTTCATCACTCTTCTTCACTCTTCTTCACTCTTCTTCACTCTTCATCACTCTTCATCACTCTTCACTCTTCTTCACTCTTCTTCCCTCTTCATCACTCTTCTTCACTCTTCAGTTTTCTTCTCTCCTCTTCACTCTTCTTCACTCTTCTTCACTCTTCATCACCTTCATCACTCTTCTTCACTCCTCTTCACTCTTCATCACTCTTCATCACTCCTCTTCACTCCTCTTCACTCTTCTTCACTCTTATTCACTCTTATTCACTCTTATTCACTCTTATTCACTCTTATTCACTCTTCATCACTCTTCTTCACTCTTCTTCACTCTTCAGTCTTCATCACTCCTCCACTCTTCTTCACTCTTCTTCACTCTGCATCACACTTCGTCACTCTTCAGTATTCTTCACTCTTCTTCACTCTTCAGTTTTCATCACCTTCTTCACTCTTCTTCACTCTTCTTCACTCTTCATCACTCTTCATCACTCTTCTTCACTCTTCATCACTCTTCTTCACTCTTCTTCACTCTTCTTCACTCTTCTTCACTCTTCATCACTCTTCATCACTCTTCAGTCTTCACTGTTCTTCACTCTTCAGTCTTCATCACACTTCTTCACTCTTCTTCACTCTTCATCACTCTTCATCACTCTTCATCACTCTTCTTCACTCTTCTTCACTCTCCTTCACTCTCCTTCACTCTCCTTCACTCTGCTTCACTCTTCTTCACTCTTCATCACTCTTCATCACTCTTCTTAACTCTTCTTAACTCTTCTTCACTCTTCATCACTCTTCATCACTCTTCAGTCTTCACTCTTCTTCACTCTTCGTCACTCTTCGTCACTCTTCGTCACTCTTCGTCACTCTTCGTCACTCTTCTTCACTCTTCATTTCTCTTCTTCACTCTTCTTCACTCTTCTTCACTCTTCACTCTTCTTCACTCTTCTTCACTCTTCTTCACTCTTCAGTCTTCACTCTTCTTCACTCTTCTTCACTCTTCATCACCCTTCATCACCCTTCATCACCCTTCATCACTCTTCATCACTCTTCTTCACTCTTCAGTCTTCATCACTCTTAATCACTCTTCTTCACTCTTCTTCACTCTTCTTCACTCTTCTTCACTCTTCATCACTCTTCATCACTCTTCTTCACTCTTCTTCACTCTTCATCACTCTCCTTCACTCTCCTTCACTCTCCTTCACTCTCCTTCACTCTCCTTCACTCTCCTTCACTCTCCTTCACTCTCCTTCACTCTTCATCACTCTTCATCACTCTTCTTCACTCATCTTCACTCATCTTCACTTCAGTCTTCATCACTCTTCTTCACTCTCTTCACTCTCCTTCACTCTCCTTCACTCTCCTTCACTCTTCTTCACTCTTCTTCAATCTTCTTCACTCTTATTCACTCTTGTTCACTCTTCAGTCTTCTTCACTCTTCTTCACTCTTCTTCACTCTTCTTCACTCTTCTTCACTCTTCACTCTTCTTCACTCTTCTTCACTCTTCTTCACTCTTCTTCTCTCTTCATCTCTCTTCATCACTCTTCTTCACTCTTCTTCACTCTTCTTCACTCTTCATCACTCTTCATCACTCTTCACTCTTCACTCTTCTTCCCTCTTCATCACTCTTCTTCACTCTTCAGTTTTCTTCTCTCCTCTTCACTCTTCTTCACTCTTCTTCACTCTTCATCACCTTCATCACTCTTCTTCACTCCTCTTCACTCTTCATCACTCTTCATCACTCCTCTTCACTCCTCTTCACTCTTCTTCACTCTTATTCACTCTTATTCACTCTTATTCACTCTTATTCACTCTTATTCACTCTTCATCACTCTTCTTCACTCTTCTTCACTCTTCAGTCTTCATCACTCCTCCACTCTTCTTCACTCTTCTTCACTCTGCATCACACTTCGTCACTCTTCAGTATTCTTCACTCTTCTTCACTCTTCAGTTTTCATCACCTTCTTCACTCTTCTTCACTCTTCTTCACTCTTCATCACTCTTCACTCTTCATCACTCTTCATCACTCTTCTTCACTCTTCTTCACTCTTCTTCACTCTTCATCACTCTTCATCACTCTTCATCACTCTTCAGTCTTCACTGTTCTTCACTCTTCAGTCTTCATCACTCTTCTTCACTCTTCTTCACTCTTCATCACTCTTCATCACTCTTCATCACTCTTCTTCACTCTTCTTCACTCTTCTTCACTCTCCTTCACTCTCCTTCACTCTCCTTCACTCTCCTTCACTCTTCTTCACTCTTCTTCACACTTTTTCACTCTTCGTCACTCTTCTTCACTCTTCGTCACTCTTCTTCACTCTTCGTCACTCTTCATCACTCTTGTTCACTCTTCTTCACTCTTCTTCACTCTTCATCACTCTTGTTCACTCTTCAGTCTTCTTCAGTCATCTTCAGTCATCTTCAGTCATCTTCAGTCTTCTTCACTCTTCTTCACTCTTCTTCACTCTTCTTCACTCTTCTTCACTCTTCATCTCTCTTCATCACTCTTCTTCACTCTTCTTCACTCTTCATCACTCTTCACTCTTCTTCACTCTTCTTCCCTCTTCATCACTCTTCTTCACTCTTCAGTCTTCTTCTCTCTTCTTCACTCTTCTTCACTCTTCATCACCCTTCATCACTCTTCTTCACTCTTCTGCACTCTTCATTCTTCATCACTCTTCTTCACTCTTCTTCACTCTTCTTCACTCTTCTTCACTCTTCTTCACTCTTCTTCACTCTCCTTCACTCTTCTTCACTCTTCATCACTCTTCTTCACTCTTCTTCACTTCAGTCTTCATCACTCTTCTTCACTCTTCTTCACTCTTCTTCACTCTTCTTCACTCTTCTTCACTCTTCTTCACTCTTCACTCTTCTTCACTCTTCATCACTCTTCATCACTCTTCATCACTCTTCATCACTCTTCTTCACTCTTCACTCTTCATCACTCTTCATCACTCTTCATCACTCTTCTTCACTCTTTTTCACTCTTTTTCACTCTTCAGTCTTAATCACTCTTCTTCACTCTTCATCACTCTTCATCACTCTTCATCACTCTTCATCACTCTTCATCACTCTCCTTCACTCTTCTTCACTCTTCAGTCTTCTTCACTCTTCTTCACTCTTCTTCATTCTTCATCATTCTTCATCACTCTTCATCACTCTTCATCACTCTTCTACACTCTTCTTCACTCTTCTTCACTCTTCTTCACTCTTCTAAACTCTTCTTCACTCTTCTTCACTCTTCATCACACTTCATCACTCTTCTTCACTCTTCTTCATCACTCTTCATCACTCTTCTACACTCTTCATCACTCTTCATCACTCTTCTACACTCTTCTTCACTCTTCTAAACTCTTCTTCACTCTTCTTCACTCTTCATCACACTTCATCACTCTTCTTCACTCTTCTTCACTCTTCAGTCTTCATCACTCTTCATCACTCTTCGCTCTTCATCGCTCTTCTTCGCTCTTCTTCGCTCTTCTTCACTCTTCTTCACTCTTCATCACACTTCATCACTCTTCTTCACTCTTCTTCATCACTCTTCATCACTCTTCTACACTCTTCTTCACTCTTCTAAACTCTTCTTCACTCTTCTTCACTCTTCATCACACTTCATCACTCTTCTTCACTCTTCTTCACTCTTCTTCACTCTTCAGTCTTCATCACTCTTCATCACTCTTCACTCTTCTTCGCTCTTCTTCGCTCTTCTTCGCTCTTCTTCGCTCTTCTTCGCTCTTCTTCGCTCTTCGCTCTTCAGTCTTCATCACTCTTCATCACTCTTCATCACTCTTCTTCACTCTTCATCACTCTTCTTCACTCTTCTTCACTCTTCTTCACTCTTCATCACTCTTCATCACTCTTCTTCACTCTTCTTCACTCTTCTTCACTCTTCTTCACTCTTCAGTCTTCTTCACTCTTCACTCTTCTTCACTCCAGTTTTCTTCACGCTGCTTCACTCTTCTTCACTCTTCATCACTCTTCACTCTTCTTCACTCTTCTTCCCTCTTCATCACTCTTCTTCACTCTTCAGTCTTCTTCTCTCTTCTTCACTCTTCTTCACTCTTCATCACCCTTCATCACTCTTCTTCACTCTTCTGCACTCTTCATTCTTCATCACTCTTCTTCACTCTTCTTCACTCTTCTTCACTCTTCTTCACTCTCCTTCACTCTTCTTCACTCTTCATCACTCTTCTTCACTCTTCTTCACTTCAGTCTTCATCACTCTTCTTCACTCTTCTTCACTCTTCTTCACTCTTCTTCACTCTTCTTCACTCTTCTTCACTCTTCTTCACTCTTCACTCTTCTTCACTCTTCATCACTCTTCATCACTCTTCATCACTCTTCTTCACTCTTCACTCTTCATCACTCTTCATCACTCTTCATCACTCTTCATCACTCTTCATCACTCTTCATCACTCTTTTTCACTCTTTTTCACTCTTCAGTCTTAATCACTCTTCTTCACTCTTCATCACTCTTCATCACTCTTCATCACTCTTCATCACTCTCCTTCACTCTTCTTCACTCTTCTTCACTCTTCTTCATTCTTCATCATTCTTCATCACTCTTCATCACTCTTCATCACTCTTCTACACTCTTCTTCACTCTTCTTCACTCTTCTAAACTCTTCTTCACTCTTCTTCACTCTTCATCACACTTCATCACTCTTCTTCACTCTTCTTCACTCTTCTTCATCACTCTTCATCACTCTTCATCACTCTTCTACACTCTTCATCACTCTTCATCACTCTTCTACACTCTTCTTCACTCTTCTAAACTCTTCTTCACTCTTCTTCACTCTTCATCACACTTCATCACTCTTCTTCACTCTTCTTCACTCTTCAGTCTTCATCACTCTTCATCACTCTTCGCTCTTCTTCGCTCTTCTTCGCTCTTCTTCGCTCTTCTTCGCTCTTCTAAACTCTTCTTCACTCTTCTTCACTCTTCATCACACTTCATCACTCTTCTTCACTCTTCTTCATCACTCTTCATCACTCTTCTACACTCTTCTTCACTCTTCTAAACTCTTCTTCACTCTTCTTCACTCTTCATCACACTTCATCACTCTTCTTCACTCTTCTTCACTCTTCTTCACTCTTCAGTCTTCATCACTCTTCATCACTCTTCACTCTTCTTCGCTCTTCTTCGCTCTTCTTCGCTCTTCTTCGCTCTTCTTCGCTCTTCTTCGCTCTTCGCTCTTCAGTCTTCATCACTCTTCATCACTCTTCATCACTCTTCTTCACTCTTCATCACTCTTCTTCACTCTTCTTCACTCTTCTTCACTCTTCATCACTCTTCATCACTCTTCTTCACTCTTCTTCACTCTTCTTCACTCTTCTTCACTCTTCAGTCTTCTTCACTCTTCACTCTTCTTCACTCCAGTTTTCTTCACGCTGCTTCACTCTTCTTCACTCTTCTTCACTCTTCAGTCTGCATCACTCTTCTTCACTCTTCACTCTTCACTCTCCTTCACTCTTCTTCACTCTTCACTCTTCTTCACTCTTCACTCTTCACTC
Source organism: Heterodontus francisci (assembly GCF_036365525.1). Lineage (NCBI taxonomy): Eukaryota > Metazoa > Chordata > Chondrichthyes > Heterodontiformes > Heterodontidae > Heterodontus > Heterodontus francisci. The sequence continues at coordinate 128,471 of NW_027142146.1, read as the reverse complement.
TTCATCACTCTTCTTCACTCTCCTTCACTCTTCAGTCTTCATCACTCTTCTTCACTCTTCTTCACTCTTCTTCACTCTTCTTCACTCTTCAGTCTTCTTCACTCTTCTTCCCTCTTCTTCACTCTTCTTCACTCTTCTTCACTCTTCATCACTCTTCTTCACTCTTCTTCACACTTCAGTCTTCATCACTCTTCATCACTCTTCATCACTCTTCTTCACTCTTCTTCACTCTTCTTCACTCTTCTTCACTCTTCATCACTCTTCATCACTCTTCATCACACTTCACTCTTCTTCACTCTTCATCACTCTTCATCACTCTTCTTCACTCTCCTTCACTCTTCTTCACTCTTCAGTCTTCATCACTCTTCTTCACTCTTCACTCTTCTTCACTCTTCTTCACTCTTCATCACTCTTCATCACTCTTCTTCACTCTTCATCACTCTTCTTCACTCTTCTTCACTCTTCATCACTCTTCATCACTCTTCTTCACTCTCCTTCACTCTTCTTCACTCTTCTTCACTCTTCTTCACTCTTCTTCACTCTTCATCACTCTTCATCACTCCTCATCACTCTTCTTCACTCTCCCTCACTCTCTCTCACTCTCTCTCACTCTCTCTCACTCTCTCTCACTCTCTCTCACTCTCCCTCACTCTCCCTCACTCTCCTTCACTCTCCTTCACTCTCCTTCACTCTCCTTCACTCTCCTTCACTCTCCTTCACTCTTCATCACTCTTCTTCACTCTTCATCACTATTCACTCTTCTTCACTCTTCTTCATTCTTCTTCACGCTTCTTCACTCTTCTTCACTCTTCTTCACTCTTCTTCACTCTTCTTCACTCTTCAGTCTGCATCACTCTTCTTCACTCTTCTTCACTCTCCTTCACTCTCCTTCACTCTCCTTCACTCTTCTTCACTCTCCTTCACTCTCCTTCACTCTCCTTCACTCTTCTTCACTCTTCTTCACTCTTCTTCACTCTTCTACAATCTTCATCACTCTTCTTCACTCTTCACTCTTCTTCACTCTTCACTCTTCATCACTCTTCATCACTCTTCATCACTCTTCATCACTCATCAGTCTTCACTCTTCTTCACTCTTCTGTCTTCATCACTCTTCATCACTCTTCTTCACTCTTCTTCACTCTTCATCACTCTTCATGACTCTTCATCACTCTCCTTCACTCTTCACTCTTCAGTCTTCATCACTCTTCTTCACTCTTCATCACTCTCCCTCACTCTCCCTCACTCTCCCTCACTCTCCCTCACTCTCCCTCACTCTCCCTCACTCTCCTTCACTCTCCTTCACTCTTCAGTCTTCATCACTCTTCTTCACTCTTCACTCTTCAGTTTTCTATACGCTTCTTCACTCTTCTTCACTCTTCTTCTCTCTTCAGTCTGCATCACTCTTCTTCACTCTCCTTCACTCTTCTTCACTCTTCTTCACTCTTCTTCACTCTTCATCACTCTTCATCACTCTTCATCACTCTTCACTCTTCTTCACTCTTCAGTCTTCATCACTCTTCTCCACTCTTCTTCACTCTTCTTCTCTCTGCCTCACTCTTCTTCACTCTTCAGTCTTCACGCTTCTTCACTCTTCACTCTTCTTCACTCTTCTTCACACTTCATCACTCTTCTTCACTCTTCTTCACTCTTCATCACTCTTCTTCACTCTTCTTCACTCTTCACTCTGCTTCACTCTTCTTCACTCTTCATCACTCTTCATCACTCTTCTTCACTCTTCTTCACTTTTCAGTCTTCATCACTCTTCTTCACTCTTCACTCTTCATCACTCTTCATCACTCTTCATCACTCTTCATCACTCTTCATCACTCTTCATCACTCTTCATCACTCTTCTTAACTCTTCTTCACTCTTCATCACTCTTCAGTCTTCACTCTTCTTCACTCTTCATCACTCTTCATCACTCTTCTTCACTCTTCTTCACTCTTCTTCACTCTTCATCACTCTTCATCACTCTTCTTCACTCTTCATCACTCTTCATCACTCTTCTTCACACTTCATCACTCTTCTTCACTCTTCTTCACTCTTCATCACTCTTCTTCACTCTTCTTCACTCTTCACTCTGCTTCACTCTTCTTCACTCTTCATCACTCTTCATCACTCTATAGGCCCCCCAATAGCAGCAGGGAGGTGGAAGAGCAGATTGGGAAACAGATTTTGGAAAGGAGCAGAAGTCACAGGGTAGTAATTATGGGGGATTTCAACTTCCCAAATATTGATTGGCAACTCTTTAGATCGAATAGTTTGGATGGGGTAGTGTTTGTGCAGTATGTCCAGGAAGCTTTTCTGACTCAGTATGTAGACTGCCCGACCAGAGGGGAGGCAATATTGGATTTGGTACTAGGTAATGAACCAGGGCAAGTGATAGAGCTGTTGGTGGGCGAGCACTTTGGAGATAGTGATCACAATTCTGTAGCATTCACTGTGGTAATGGAGAGGGATAGGTATGTGCAACAGGGCAAGGTTTACAATTGGGGGAAGGGTAGATATGATGCTGTCAGGCAGGAACTGAGGAGCATAAGTTGGGAGCATATGCTGGCAGGGAAGGGCACGGTCGAAATGTGGAACTTTTTCAAGGAGCAGATAGTAGGGGCCATTGATAAGCATGTCCCTGTCAGACAGGGAAGGGATGGTCATGTGAGGGAACCGTGGTTGACAAGAGAGGTTGAGAGTCTTGTTAGGAAGAAGAAGGATGCGTATATAAGGTTGAGGAAAAAGGGCACAGGCATAGCTCTGGAGGGATACAAGATGGCCAGGAAGGATCTGAAGAAAGGGATTAGGAGAGCTAAGAGAGGGCATGAAAAATGCTTGGCGGGTAGGATAAAAGAAAACCCCAAGGCCTTTTACGCGTATGTCAGAAATATGAGGATGACCAGGGGGACCGTAGGTCCGGTCAAGGACAATAGCGGGAGACTGTGTGTTGAGCCGGAAGAGATAAGTGAGGTTTTGAATGAGTACTTCTCTTCGGTATTTACGAATGAGAAGGGGTGTATTACTGAAGAGGACGGTGTGAAACAGACTGGTAAGCTCGAGGAAGTGCTCGTTAGGAGGGAAGATGTGTTGGGGTTTTTGAATAACTTGAAGATAGACAAGTCTCCCGGGCCTGACGGGGTATATCCAAGGATGTTATGGGAAGCAAGGGATGAAATTGCAGAGCCGCTGGCAATGATCTTTTCATCTTCTCTGCTGACGGGGGTGGTACCAGGTGATTGGAGGGTGGCAAATGTTGTGCCCCTGTTCAAGAAAGGGAATAGGAACAACCCTGGGAATTACAGGCCAGTTAGTCTTACTTCGGTGGTAGGCAAGTTGATGGAAAAGGTGCTGAGGGATAGGATTTCTGAGCATCTGGAAAGACACTGCTTGATTCGGGACAGTCAGCACGGTTTTGTGAGGGGTAGGTCTTGCCTCACAAGCCTGATTGAATTCTTTGAGCAGGTGACCAAGCAAGTGGATGAGGGTAAACCAGTGGATGTGGTGTACATGGATTTTAGTAAGGCATTTGATAAGGTCCCCCATGGTAGACTTATGGAGAAAGTCAGGAGGCATGGGATAGTGGGGAATGTGGCCAGTTGGATTAAGAATTGGCTAACTGATAGAAGGCAGAGAGTGGTCTTAGATGGTAAATACTCAGCCTGGAGCCCAGTTACCAGTGGCGTGCCGCAGGGATCAGTTCTGGGTCCTCTCCTGTTTGTGATTTTTATTAACGACTTGGATGAGGAAGTCGAAGGGTGGGTCAGTAAATTTGCAGATGATACAAAGGTTGGTGGAGTTGTGGATACCGAGGAGGGCTATTGTCGTCTGCAAAGGGACTTGGATAGGTTGCAGTGCTGGGCTGAAAAGTGGCAGATGGAGTTTAACCCTGAAAAGTGTGAGGTCGTCCATTTTGGAAGGACAAACATGAATGCAAAATACTGGGTTAACGGTAGGGTTCTTGGGCATGTGGAGGAGCAGAGAGACCTTGGGGTCTATGTGCATAGATCATTGAAAGTTGCAACTCAAGTGGATAGGGCTGTGAAGAAGGCATATGGGGTGTTAGCGTTCATTAGCAGAGGGATTGAATTTAAGAGCCGTGAGGTGATGATGCAGCTGTACAGGACCTTGGTAAGGCCTCATTTGGAGTACTGTGTGCAGTTCTGGTCGCCTCATTTTAGGAAGGATGTGGAAGCCTTGGAGAGGGTGCAGAGGAGATTTACCAGGATGTTGCCTGGAATGGAGAATAAGTCTTACGAGGAAAGGCTGAACATTCTAGGCCTCTTCTCATTAGAACGGAGAAGGATGAGGGGTGACATGATAGAGGTTTATAAGATGATCAGGGGAATAGATAGGGTAGACAGTCAGAAACTTTTTCCCCGGGTGGAGCAAAGCGTTACAAGGGGTCATAAATTTAAGGTGAAGGGTGGGAGATATAAGGGGGATGTCAGGGGAAGGTTCTTTACCCAGAGAGTGGTCGAGGCATGGAATGCCTTGCCCGGGGAAGTTGTTGAGTCAGAAACTTTAGGGACTTTCAAAAGGCTTTTGGATAGGTATATGGATAAAGGAGAATGATGGGGTATAGATTAAATTGTCCTTGACAGAGGACAAAGGATCAGCACAACATTGTGGGCCGAAGGGCCTGTTCTGTGCTGTATGTTCTATGTTCTATGTTCTATGTTCTTCACTCTTCAGTACTCTTCTTCACTCTTCATCACTCTTCACTCTTCATCACTCTTCATCACTCTTCATCACACTTCTTCACTCTTCTTCACTCTTCTTCACTCTTCAGTCTTCTTCACTCTTCACTCTTCAGTTTTCTTCACGCTTCTTCGCTCTTCTTCACTCTCCTTCACTCTTCTTCACTCTTCTTCACTCTTCAGTCTGCATCACTCTTCTTCACTCTTCTTCACTCTTCTTCACTCTTCATCACTCTGCATCACTCTGCATCACTCTGCATCACTCTGCATCACTCTTCATCACTCTTCATCACTCTTCATCACACTTCTTCACTCTTCTTCACTCTTCTTCACTCTTCTTCACTCTTCTTCACTCTTCAGTCTTCTTCACTCTTCTTCACTCATCACTCTTCAGTTTTCTTCACGCTTCTTCGCTCTTCTTCACTCTCCTTCACTCTTCTTCACTCTTCTTCACTCTTCAGTCTGCATCACTCTTCTTCACTCTTCTTCACTCTTCTTCACTCTCCTTCACTCTCCTTCACTCTTCACTCTTCTTCACTCTTCATCACTCTTCTTCACTCTTCAGTCTTCATCACTCTTCTTCACTCTTCTTCACTCTTCTTCACTCTTCTTCACTCTGCATCACTCTGCATCACTCTTCAGTCTTCACGCTTCTTCACTCTTCACTCTTCTTCACTCTTCTTCACTCTTCTTCACTCTTCTTCACTCTTTTTCACTCTTCTTCACTCTTCTTCACTCTTCAGTCTTCATCACTCTTCTTCACTCTTCACTCTTCATCACTCTTCTTCACTCTTCTTCACTCTACTTCACTCTTCACTCTTCTTCACGCTTCAGTCTTCATCACTCTTCATCACTCTTCATCACTCTTCATCACTCTTCATCACTCTTCTTCACTCTTCTTCACTCTTCACTCTTCATCACTCTTCTTCACTCTTCTTCACTCTTCTTCACTCTTCTTCACTCTTCACTCTTCTTCACTCTTCAGTCTTCATCACTCTTCTTCACTCTTCTTCACTCTTCTTCACTCTTCTTCACTCTTCATCACTCTTCATCACTCTTCTTCACTCTCCTTCACTCTTCAGTCTTCATCACTCTTCTTCACTCTTCATCACTCTTCATCACTCTTCATCACTCTTCATCACTCTCCCTCACTCTCCCTCACTCTCCTTCACTCTCCCTCACTCTCCCTCACTCTCCTTCACTCTCCTTCACTCTCCTTCACTCTCCTTCACTCTCCTTCACTCTTCATCACTCTTCATCACTCTTCTTCACGCTTCATCACTCTTCTTCACTCTCCTTCACTCTTCTTCACTCTTCAGTCTTCATCACTCTTCTTCACTCTTCTTCGCTCTTCTTCACTCTTCATCACTCTCCTTCACTCTTCATCACTCTCCTTCACTCTCCTTCACTCTCCTTCACTCTCCTTCACTCTTCATCACTCTTCATCACTCTTCATCACTCTTCTTCACTCTTCTTCACTCTCCTTCACTCTTCATCACTCTTCATCACTCTTCTTCACTCTTCTTCACTCTTTGTCACTCTATCACTCTTCTTCACTCTTCACTCTTCAGTCTTCTTCACTCTTCTTCACTCCTCTTCACTCTTCTTCACTCTTCATCACTCTTCATCACTCTTCTTCACTCTTCTTCACTCTTCTTCACTCTTCATCACTCTTCATCACTCTTCACACTTCATCACTCTTCATCACTCTTCATCACTCTTCATCACTCTTCATCACTCTTCTTCACTCTTCTTCAGTCTTCATCACTCTTCTTCACTCTTCAGTCTTCATCACTCTTCATCACTCTTCTTCACTCTCCTTCACTCTCCTTCACTCTCCTTCACTCTCCTTCACTCTCCTTCACTCTCCTTCACTCTTCTTCACTCTTCAGTCTTAATCACTCTTCTTCACTCTTCTTCACTCTTCTTCACTCTTCTTCACTCTTCTTCACTCTTCTTCACTCTTCATCACTCTTCATCACTCTTCTTCACTCTTCAGTCTTCATCACTCTGCATGACTCTTCTACACTCATCTTCACTCTTCTTCACTCTTCACTCTTCAGTCTTCATCACTCTTCATCACTCTTCATCACTCTTCTTCACTCTTCTTCACTCTTCTTCACTCTTTTTCACTTTTCTTCACTCTTCACTCTTCTTCACACTTCACTCTTCATCACTCTTCATCACTCTTCTTCACTCTTCTTCACTCTTCTTCACTCTTCTTCACTCTTCTTCACTCTTCACTCTTCTTCACTCTTCATCACTCTTCATCACTCTTCATCACTCTTCTTCACTCTTCTTCACTCTTCTTCACTCTTCTTCACTCTTCAGTCTTCACTCTTCAGTCTTCATCACTCTTCATCACTCTTCATCACTCTTCATCACTCTTCTTCACTCTTCTTCACTCTTCATCACTCTTCATCACTCTTCATCACTCTTCTTCACTCTCCTTCACTCTTCTTCACTCTTCACTCTTCATCACTCTTCATCACTCTTCATCACTCTTCACTCTTCTTCACTCTTCTTCACTCTCCATCGCTCTCCCTCGCTCTCCCTCGCTCTCCCTCGCTCTCCTTCGCTCTCCTTCGCTCTTCATCGCTCTTCATCACTCTTCTTCACTCTTCTTCACTCTTCTTCACTCTTCTTCACTCTTCACTTTTCTTCACGCTTCTTCACTCTTCACTCTTCCTCACTCTTCTTCACTCTTCAGTCTGCATCACTCTTCACTCTTCTTCACTCTTCTTCACTCTTCTTCACTCTTCTTCACTCTCCTTCACTCTTCTTCACTCCTCTTCACTCTTCTTCACTCTTCACTCTTCACTCTTCACTCTTCATAACTCTTCTTCACTCTTCACTCTTCTTCACTCTTCATCACTCTTCAGTCTTCACTCTTCTTCACTCTTCAGTCTTCATCACTCTTCATCACTCTTCTTCACTCTTCTTCACTCTTCTTCACTCTTCTTCACTCTTCTTCACTCTTCATCACTCTTCATCACTCTTCATCACTCTCCTTCACTCTTCAGTCTTCATCACTCTTCTTCACTCTTCTTCACTCTTCATCACTCTTCATCACTCTCCTTCACTCTCCTTCACTCTCCTTCACTCTCCTTCACTCTCCTTCACTCTCCTTCACTCTCCTTCACTCTTCATCACTCTTCTTCACTTCAGTCTTCATCACTCTTCTTCACTCTTCTTCACTCTTCTTCACTCTTCTTCACTCTTCTTCAATCTTCTTCACACTTATTCACTCTTGTTCACTCTTCAGTCTTCTTCACTCTTCTTCACTCTTCTTCACTCTTCTTCACTCTTCTTCACTCTTCTTCACTCTTCATCTCTCTTCATCTCTCTTCATCACTCTTCTTCACTCTTCTTCACTCTTCATCACTCTTCATCACTCTTCACTCTTCTTCACTCTTCTTCCCTCTTCATCACTCTTCTTCACTCTTCAGTCTTCTTCTCTCCTCTTCACTCTTCTTCACTCTTCTTCACTCTTCTTCACTCTTCTTCACTCCTCTTCACTCCTCTTCACTCCTCTTCACTCCTCTTCACTCTTCATCACTCTTCTTCACTCCTCTTCACTCTTCTTCACTCTTCTTCACTCTTATTCACTCTTATTCACTCTTATTCACTCTTCTTCACACTTCTTCACTCTTCAGTCTTCATCACTCCTCCACTCTTCTTCACTCTTCTTCACTCTGCATCACACTTCGTCACTCTTCAGTATTCTTCACTCTTCTTCACTCTTCAGTTTTCATCACCTTCTTCACTCTTCTTCACTCTTCTTCACTCTTCTTCACTCTTCATCACTCTTCATCACTCTTCTTCACTCTTCATCACTCTTCATCACTCTTCATCACTCTTCAGTCTTCACTGTTCTTCACTCTTCAGTCTTCATCACTCTTCTTCACTCTTCTTCACTCTTCTTCACTCTTCTTCACTCTTCTTCACTCTTCTTCACTCTCCTTCACTCTCCTTCACTCTGCTTCACTCTCCTTCACTCTTCTTCACTCTTCTTCACTCTTCTTCACTCTTCTTCACACTTTTTCACTCTTCGTCACTCTTCTTCACTCTTCGTCACTCTTCATCACTCTTCTTCACTCTTCTTCACTCTTCGTCAATCTTCTTCACTCTTCATCACTCTTGTTCACTCTTCAGTCTTCATCACTCTTCTTCACTCTCCTTCACTCTCCTTCACTCTCCTTCACTCTCCTTCACTCTCCTTCACTCTCCTTCACTCTTCTTCACTCTTCAGTCTTCATCAATCTTCATCACTCTTCTTCACTCTTCATCACTCTTCTTCACTCTTCATCACTCTTCATCACTCTTCATCACTCTTCTTCACTCTTCTTCACTCTTCTTCACTCTTCTTCACTCTTCAGTCTTCATCACTCTGCATGACTCTTCTACACTCATCTTCACTCTTCTTCACTCTTCAGTCTTCATCACTCTTCATCACTCTTCATCACTCTTCTTCACTGTTCTTCACTCTTTTTCACTCTTCTTCACTCTTCACTCTTCTTCACTCTTCAGTCTTCATCACTCTTCATCACTCTTCTTCACTCTTCTTTACTCTTCTTTACTCTTCTTCACTCTTCTTCACTCTTCTTCACTCTTCACTCTTCTTCACGCTTCTTCACTCTTCTTCACTCTTCAGTCTTCATCACTCTTCATCACTCTTCATCACTCTTCTTCACTCTTCTTCACTCTTCTTCACTCTTCTTCACTCTTCAGTCTTCATCACTCTTCATCACTCTTCTTCACTCTTCTTCACTCTTCATCACTCTTCTTCACTCTTCTTCACTCTTCTTCACTCTCCATCACTCTCCATCACTCTCCCTCACTCTCCCTCGCTCTCCCTCGTTCTCCCTCGCTCTCCCTCGCTCTTCATCACTCTTCATCACTCTTCTTCACTCTTCTTCACTCTTCACTCTTCTTCACTCTTCTTCACTCTTCACTTTTCTTCACGCTTCTTCACTCTTCACTCTTCTTCACTCTTCTTCACTCTTCAGTCTGCATCACTCTTCACTCTTCTTCACTCTTCTTCACTCTTCTTCACTCTTCTTCACTCCTCTTCACTCTTCTTCACTCTTCACTCTTCACTCTTCATAACTCTTCTTCACTCTTCACTCTTCTTCACTCTTCTTCACTCTTCATCACTCTTCATCACTCTTCAGTCTTCACTCTTCTTCACTCTTCAGTCTTCATCACTCTTCTTCACTCTTCTTCACTCTTCTTCACTCTTCTTCACTCTCCTTTACTCTTCTTCACTCTTCACTCTTCATCACTCTTCTTCACTCTTCTTCACTCTTCTTCACTCTCCATCACTCTCCATCACTCTCCATCGCTCTCCCTCGCTCTCCCTCGCTCTCCCTCGCTCTCCCTCGCTCTCCTTCGCTCTTCATCGCTCTTCATCGCTCTTCATCGCTCTTCATCACTCTTCATCACTCTTCTTCACTCTTCTTCACTCTTCACTTTTCTTCACGCTTCTTCACTCTTCACTCTTCTTCACTCTTCTTCACTCTTCAGTCTGCATCACTCTTCACTCTTCTTCACTCTTCTTCACTCTTCTTCACTCTTCTTCACTCTCCTTCACTCTTCTTCACTCCTCTTCACTCTTCTTCACTCTTCACTCTTCACTCTTCACTCTTCATAACTCTTCTTCACTCTTCACTCTTCACTCTTCTTCACTCTTCATCACTCTTCATCACTCTTCAGTCTTCACTCTTCTTCACTCTTCAGTCTTCATCACTCTTCTTCACTCCTCTTCACTCTTCTTCACTCTTCTTCACTCTTCTTCACTCTTCTTCACTCTTCATCACTCTTCATCACTCTTCATCACTCTCCTTCACTCTTCAGTCTTCATCACTCTTCATCACTCTTCTTCACTCTTCATCACTCTCCTTCACTCTCCTTCACTCTCCTTCACTCTTCTTCACTATTCATCACTCTTCTTCACTCATCTTCACTTCAGTCTTCATCACTCTTCTTCACTCTCTTCACTCTTCTTCACTCCTTCACTCCTTCACTCTTCTTCACTCTTCTTCACTCTTCTTCACTCTTCTTCACTCTTCTTCAATCTTCTTCACACTTATTCACTCTTGTTCACTCTTCAGTCATCTTCACTCTTCTTCACTCTTCTTCACTCTTCTTCACTCTTCTTCACTCTTCCTCACTCTTCTTCACTCTTCATCTCTCATCTCTCTTCATCACTCTTCTTCACTCTTCTTCACTCTTCTTCACTCTTCATCACTCTTCATCACTCTTCACTCTTCTTCACTCTTCTTCCCTCTTCATCACTCTTCTTCACTCTTCAGTCTTCTTCTCTCCTCTTCACTCTTCTTCACTCTTCTTCACTCTTCATCACCCTTCATCACTCTTCTTCACTCCTCTTCACTCTTCATCACTCTTCTTCACTCCTCTTCACTCTTCTTCACTCTTATTCACTCTTATTCACTCTTCATCACTCTTCTTCACTCTTCTTCACTCTTCAGTCTTCATCACTCCTCCACTCTTCTTCACTCTTCTTCACTCTGCATCACACTTCGTCACTCTTCAGTATTCTTCACTCTTCTTCACTCTTCAGTTTTCATCACCTTCTTCACTCTTCTTCACTCTTCTTCACTCTTCTTCACTCTTCACTCTTCATCACTCTTCATCACTCTTCATCACTCTTCATCACTCTTCACTCTTCATCACTCTTCATCACTCTTCTTCACTCTTCTTCACTCTTCTTCACTCTTCATCACTCTTCATCACTCTTCAGTCTTCACTGTTCTTCACTCTTCAGTCTTCATCACTCTTCTTCACTCTTCTTCACTCTTCTTCACTCTTCATCACTCTTCATCACTCTTCTTCACTCTTCTTCACTCTTCTTCACTCTCCTTCACTCTGCTTCACTCTGCTTCACTCTGCTTCACTCTTCTTCACTCTTCTTCACACTTTTTCACTCTTCGTCACTCTTCGTCACTCTTCTTCACTCTTCGTCACTCTTCTTCACTCGTCTTCACTCTTCTTCACTCTTCGTCAATCTTCTTCACTCTTCATCACTCTTGTTCACTCTTCAGTCTTCTTCAGTCTTCTTCACTCTTCTTCACTCTTCTTCACTCTTCATCTCTCTTCTTCACTCTTCTTCACTCTTCATCACTCTTCACTCTTCTTCCCTCTTCATCACTCTTCTTCACTCTTCAGTCTTCTTCTCTCCTCTTCACTCTTCTTCACTCTTCTTCACTCTTCATCACCCTTCATCACTCTTCTTCACTCTTCTTCACTCTTCTTCACTCTTCTTCACTCTTCATTCTTCATCACTCTTCATCACTCTTCTTCACTCTTCTTCACTCTCCTTCACTCTTCATCACTCTTCATCACTCTTCTTCACTCTTCTTCACTCTTCTTCACTCTTCTTCACTCTTCACTCTTCATCACTCTTCTTCACTCTTCTTCACTCTTCATCACTCTTCATCACTCTTCTTCACTCTTCTTCACTCTTCACTCTTCATCACTCTTCAGTCTTCACTCTTCACTCTTCTTCACTCTTTTTCACTCTTCAGTCTTAATCACTCTTCTTCACTCTTCATCACTCTTCATCACTCTTCATCACTCTTCATCACTCTTCATCACTCTTCTTCACTATTCAGTCTTCTTCAGTCTTCATCTCTTCTTCACTCTTCTTCACTCTTCTTCACTCTTCTTCACTCTTCATCACTCTTCTTCACTCTTCTTCACTCTTCTTCACTCTTCTTCACTCTTCACTCTTCATCACTCTTCAGTCTTCACTCTTCACTCTTCTTCACTCTTTTTCACTCTTCAGTCTTAATCACTCTTCTTCACTCTTCATCACTCTTCATCACTCTTCATCACTCTTCTTCACTCTTCAGTCTTCTTCAGTCTTCTTCAGTCTTCTTCACTCTTCTTCTCTCTTCTTCACTCTTCTTCATTCTTCATCACTCTTCATCACTCTTCATCACTCTTCATCACTCTTCTACACTCTTCTTCACTCTTCTAAACTCTTCTTCACACTTCATCACTCTTCTTCACTCTTCTTCACTCTTCTTCACTCTTCTTCACTCTTCTTCACTCTTCTTCACTCTTCATCAATTTTCGCTCTTCGCTCTTCTTCGCTCTTCTTCGCTCTTCAGTCTTCATCACTCTTCATCACTCTTCTTCACTCTTCTTCACTCTTCTTCACTCTTCATCACTCTTCTTCACTCTTCTTCACTCTTCTTCACTCTTCTTCAATCTTCATCACTCTTCTTCACTCTTCTTCACTCTTCATCACTCTTCTTCACTCTTCTTCACTCTTCAGTCTTCTTCACTCTTCTTCACTCTTCTTCACTCCAGTTTTCTTCACGCTTCTTCACTCTTCTTCACTCTTCTTCACTCTTCTTCACTCTTCAGTCTGCATCACTCTTCTTCACTCTTCTTCACTCTTCTTCACTCTCCTTCACTCTTCTTCACTCTTCTTCACTCTTCTTCACTCTTCACTCTTCACTCTTCACTCTTCATCACTCTTCTTCACTCTTCTTCACTCTTCAGTCTTCATCACTCTTCTCCACTCTTCTTCACTCTTCTTCACTCTTCACTCTTCTTCACTCTTCTTCACTCTTCTTCACTCTTCTTCACTCTTCAGTCTTCTTCACTCTTCTTCACTCTTCTTCACTCTTCTTCCCTCTTCTTCACTCTTCTTCACTCTTCACTCTTCTTCACTCTTCTTCACTCTTCTTCACTCTTCTTCACTCTTCATCACTCTTCATCACTCTTCATCACTCTTCACTCTTCTTCACTCTTCTTCACACTTCAGTCTTCATCACTCTTCTTCACTCTTCTTCACTCTTCTTCACTCTTCATCACTCTTCATCACACTTCACTCTTCTTCACTCTTCTTCACTCTTCTTCACTCTTCAGTCTTCATCACTCTTCTTCACTCTTCATCACTCTTCATCACTCTTCTTCACTCTTCATCACTCTTCATCACTCTTCTTCACTCTTCTTCACTCTCCTTCACTCTCCTTCACTCTTCAGTCTTCATCACTCTTCTTCACTCTTCATCACTCTTCATCACTCCTCATCACTCCTCATCACTCTTCTTCACTCTTCTTCACTCTCCCTCACTCTCCCTCACTCTCCCTCACTCTCCCTCACTCTCCCTCACTCTCCCTCACTCTCCTTCACTCTTCTTCACTCTTCATCACTCTTCACTCTTCTTCACTCTTCTTCACTCTTCTTCACTCTTCTTCACTCTTCTTCACTCTTCACTTTTCTTCACGCTTCTTCACGCTTCTTCACGCTTCTTCACGCTTCTTCACGCTTCTTCACTCTTCTTCATTCTTCTTCACACTTCTTCACTCTTCAGTCTGCATCACTCTTCTTCACTCTTCTTCACTCTTCACTCTCCTTCACTCTCCTTCACTCTCCTTCACTCTCCTTCACTCTTCACTCTTCTTCACTCTTCATCACTCTTCTACAATCCTCATCACTCTTCTTCACTATTCACTCTTCTTCACTCTTCATCACTCTTCATCACTCTTCATCACTCATCAGTCTTCACTCTTCTTCACTCTTCTGTCTTCATCACTCTTCTTCACTCTTCATCACTCTTCATCACTCTTCTTCACTCTTCTTCACTATTCATCACTCTTCTTCACTCTTCATCACTCTTCATCACTCTTCATCACTCTTCATCACTCTCCTTCACTCTTCACTCTTCAGTCTTCATCACTCTTCTTCACTCTTCATCACTCTTCATCACTCTTCTTCACTCTTCACTCTTCTTCACTCTTCTTCACTATTCATCACTCTTCTTCACTCTTCATCACTCTTCGTCACTCTTCATCACTCTTCATCACTCTCCTTCACTCTTCACTCTTCAGTCTTCATCACTCTTCTTCACTCTTCTTCCCTCTTCTTCACTCTTCTTCACTCTTCACTCTTCTTCACTCTTCTTCACTCTTCTTCACTCTTCTTCACTCTTCATCACTCTTCATCACTCTTCACTCTTCTTCACTCTTCTTCACACTTCAGTCTTCATCACTCTTCTTCACTCTTCTTCACTCTTCTTCACTCTTCATCACTCTTCATCACACTTCACTCTTCTTCACTCTTCTTCACTCTTCTTCACTCTTCTTCACTCTTCTTCACTCTTCAGTCTTCATCACTCTTCTTCACTCTTCATCACTCTTCTTCACTCTTCATCACTCTTCATCACTCTTCTTCACTCTTCTTCACTCTCCTTCACTCTCCTTCACTCTCCTTCACTCTTCAGTCTTCATCACTCTTCTTCACTCTTCATCACTCTTCATCACTCCTCATCACTCCTCATCACTCTTCTTCACTCTCCCTCACTCTCCCTCACTCTCCCTCACTCTCCTTCACTCTTCTTCACTCTTCTTCACTCTTCATCACTCTTCACTCTTCTTCACTCTTCTTCACTCTTCTTCACTCTTCACTTTTCTTCACTTTTCTTCACGCTTCTTCACGCTTCTTCATGCTTCTTCACGCTTCTTCACTCTTCTTCATTCTTCTTCACACTTCTTCACTCTTCAGTCTGCATCACTCTTCTTCACTCTTCTTCACTCTTCTTCACTCTTCACTCTCCTTCACTCTCCTTCACTCTCCTTCACTCTCCTTCACTCTCCTTCACTCTCCTTCACTCTCCTTCACTCTTCACTCTTCTTCACTCTTCATCACTCTTCTACAATCCTCATCACTCTTCTTCACTATTCACTCTTCTTCACTCTTCATCACTCATCAGTCTTCACTCTTCTTCACTCTTCTGTCTTCATCACTCTTCTTCACTCTTCATCACTCTTCATCACTCTTCTTCACTCTTCTTCACTATTCATCACTCTTCATCACTCTTCACTCTTCAGTCTTCATCACTCTTCTTCACTCTTCATCACTCTTCATCACTCTTCATCACTCTTCTTCACTCTTCTTCACTCTCCCTCACTCTCCCTCACTCTCCCTCACTCTCCCTCACTCTCCTTCACTCTCCTTCACTCTCCTTCACTCTTTATCACTCTTCTTCACTCTTCAGTCTTCATCACTCTTCTTCACTCTTCATCTCTCTTCATCACTCTTCTTCACTCTTCTTCACTCTTCATCACTCTTCACGCTTCTTCACTCTTCTTCCCTCTTCATCACTCTTCTTCACTCTTCAGTCTTCTTCTCTCCTCTTCACTCTTCTTCACTCTTCTTCACTCTTCATCACCCTTCATCACTCTTCATCACTCTTCATCACTCTTCTTCACTCTTCTTCACTCTTCATTCTTCATCACTCTTCATCACTCTTCATCACTCTTCTTCACTCTTCTTCACTCTCCTTCACTCTCCTTCACTCTCCTTCACTCTTCATCACTCTTCTTCACTCTTCTTCAGTCTTCATCACTCTTCTTCACTCTTCTTCACTCTTCTTCACTCTTCTTCACTCTTCTTCACTCTTCTTCACTCTTCATCACTCTTCATCACTCTTCATCACTCTTCTTCACTCTTCTTCACTCTTCACTCTTCATCACTCTTCAGTCTTCACTCTTCACTCTTCTTCACTCTTTTTCACTCTTCAGTCTTAATCACTCTTCTTCACTCTTCATCACTCTTCATCACTCTCCTTCACTCTCCTTCACTCTTCTTCACTCTTCAGTCTTCTTCACTCTTCTTCACTCTTCTTCATTCTTCATCACTCTTCATCACTCTTCATCACTCTTCTTCACTCTTCTAAACTCTTCTAAACTCTTCTTCACTCTTCTTCACTCTTCTTCACACTTCATCACTCTTCTTCACTCTTCTTCACTCTTCTTCACTCTTCATCAATCTTCATCAATCTTCGCTCTTCTTCGCTCTTCTTCGCTCTTCTTCGCTCTTCTTCGCTCTTCAGTCTTCATCACTCTTCATCACTCTTCTTCACTCTTCTTCACTCTTCATCACTCTTCTTCACTCTTCATCACTCTTCATCACTCTTCTACACTCTTCTTCACTCTTCTAAACTCTTCTTCACTCTTCTTCACTCTTCTTCACTCTTCATCACTCTTCTTCACTCTTCTTCACTCTTCTTCACTCTTCATCAATCTTCGCTCTTCTTCGCTCTTCTTCGCTCTTCTTCGCTCTTCTTCGCTCTTCAGTCTTCTTCACTCTTCTTCACTCTTCTTCACTCTTCATCACTCTTCATCACTCTTCATCACTCTTCTTCACTCTTCTTCACTCTTCTTCACTCTTCTTCACTCTTCACTCTTCTTCACTCTTCTTCACTCTTCTTCACTCCAGTTTTCTTCACTCTTCTTCACTCTTCTTCACTCTTCAGTCTGCATCACTCTTCTTCACTCTTCTTCACTCTTCTTCACTCTTCACTCTTCACTCTTCACTCTTCACTCTTCACTCTTCATCACTCTTCTTCACTCTTCTTCACTCTTCAGTCTTCATCACTCTTCTCCACTCTTCTTCACTCTTCTTCACTCTTCTTCACTCTTCAGTCTTCTTCACTCTTCTTCACTCTTCTTCCCTCTTCTTCACTCTTCTTCACTCTTCATCACTCTTCTTCACTCTTCTTCACTCTTCTTCACTCTTCTTCACTCTTCTTCACACTTCAGTCTTCATCACTCTTCTTCACTCTTCTTCACTCTTCTTCACTCTTCATCACTCTTCATCACTCTTCATCACTCTTCATCACTCTTCATCACACTTCACTCTTCTTCACTCTTCTTCAGTCTTCTTCAGTCTTCATCACTCTTCTTCACTCTTCATCACTCTTCTTCACTCTTCATCACTCTTCTTCACTCTTCTTCACTCTTCATCACTCTTCATCACTCTTCATCACTCTCCTTCACTCTCCTTCACTCTTCTTCACTCTTCAGTCTTCATCACTCTTCTTCACTCTTCTTCACTCTTCTTCACTCTTCATCACTCTTCATCACTCCTCATCACTCTTCTTCACTCTCCCTCACTCTCCCTCACTCTCCCTCACTCTCCCTCACTCTCCCTCACTCTCCCTCACTCTTCTTCACTCTTCACTCTTCATCACTCTCCTTCACTCTTCTTCACTCTTCTTCACTCTTCTTCACTCTTCTTCACTCTTCTTCACTCTTCTTCACTCTTCACTTTTCTTCACGCTTCTTCACTCTTCTTCACTCTTCTTCACACTTCTTCACTCTTCAGTCTGCATCACTCTTCTTCACTCTTCTTCACTCTCCTTCACTCTCCTTCACTCTCCTTCACTCTCCTTCACTCTCCTTCACTCTCCTTCACTCTTCTTCACTCTTCACTCTTCTTCACTCTTCATCACTCTTCATCACTCTTCATCACTCATCAGTCTTCACTCTTCTTCACTCTTCTGTCTTCATCACTCTTCTTCACTCTTCTTCACTCTTCATCACTCTTCATCACTCTTCATCACTCTTCATCACTCTTCATCACTCTCCTTCACTCTTCACTCTTCAGTCTTCATCACTCTTCTTCACTCTTCACTCTTCTTCACTCTTCAGTTTTCTATACGCTTCTTCACTCTTCTTCACTCTTCTTCACTCTTCAGTCTGCATCACTCTTCTTCACTCTTCTTCACTCTCCTTCACTCTTCTTCACTCTTCTTCACACTTCAGTCTTCATCACTCTTCTTCACTCTTCTTCACTCTTCTTCACTCTTCTTCACTCTTCTTCACTCTTCATCACTCTTCATCACTCTTCATCACACTTCACTCTTCTTCACTCTTCTTCACTCTTCTTCACTCTTCTTCACTCTTCTTCACTCTTCAGTCTTCATCACTCTTCTTCACTCTTCTTCACTCTTCATCACTCTTCTTCACTCTTCATCACTCTTCTTCACTCTTCTTCACTCTTCTTCACTCTTCATCACTCTTCATCACTCTTCTTCACTCTCCTTCACTCTTCTTCACTCTTCAGTCTTCATCACTCTTCTTCACTCTTCTTCACTCTTCTTCACTCTTCTTCACTCTTCATCACTCTTCATCACTCCTCATCACCCTTCTTCACTCTCCCTCACTCTCCCTCACTCTCCCTCACTCTCCCTCACTCTCCCTCACTCTCCCTCACTCTCCCTCACTCTCCCTCACTCTCCCTCACTCTCCTTCACTCTTCATCACTCTTCATCACTCTTCATCACACTTCTTCAGTCTTCTTCACTCTTCATCATTCTTCACTCTTCTTCACTCTTCTTCACTCTTCACTTTTCTTCACGCTTCTTCACGCTTCTTCACTCTTCACTCTTCTTCACACTTCTTCACTCTTCTGTCTGCATCACTCTTCTTCACTCTCCTTCACTCTCCTTCACTCTCCTTCACTCTCCTTCACTCTCCTTCACTCTCCTTCACTCTTCTTCACTCTTCACTCTTCTTCACTCTTCATCACTCTTCTACAATCCTCATCACTCTTCTTCACTCTTCACTCTTCTTCACTCTTCATCACTCTTCATCACTCTTCATCACTCATCAGTCTTCACTCTTCTTCACTCTTCTGTCTTCATCACTCTTCTTCACTCTTCTTCACTCTTCATCACTCTTCTTCACTCTTCTTCACTCTTCTTCACTCTTCTTCACTCTTCATCACTCTTCATCACTCTTCATCACTCTCCTTCACTCTTCAGTCTTCATCACTCTTCATCACTCTTCATCACTCTTCATCACTCTTCATCACTCTTCATCACTCTTCTTCACTCTCCCTCACTCTCCCTCACTCTCCTTCACTCTACTTCACTCTACATCACTCTTCATCACTCTTCTTCACTCTTCAGTCTTCATCACTCTTCTTCACTCTTCACTCTTCTTCACTCTTCAGTTTTCTATACGCTTCTTCACTCTTCTTCACTCTTCTTCACTCTTCAGTCTGCATCACTCTTCTTCACTCTTCTTCACTCTTCTTCACTCTTCTTCACTCTTCATCACTCTTCATCACTCTTCACTCTTCTTCACTCTTCTTCACTCTTCAGTCTTCATCACTCTTCTCCACTCTTCTCCACTCTTCTTCACTCTTCTTCTCTCTGCCTCACTCTTCACTCTTCAGTCTTCACGCTTCTTCACTCTCCACTCTTCTTCACTCTTCTTCACTCTTCTTCACTCTTCATCACTCTTCTTCACTCTTCTTCACTCTTCATCACTCTTCTTCACTCTGCTTCACTCTTCACTCTGCTTCACTCTTCTTCACTCTTCATCACTCTTCTTCACTCTTCACTTTTCAGTCTTCATCACTCTTCTTCACTCTTCTTCACTCTTCTTCACTCTTCTTCACTCTTCATCACTCTTCATCACTCTTCTTAACTCTTCTTCACTCTTCATCACTCTTCAGTCTTCACTCTTCTTCACTCTTCATCACTCTTCATCACTCTTCTTCACTCTTCATCACTCTTCTTCACTCTTCTTCACTCTTCTTCACTCTCCTTCACTCTTCTTCACTCTTCAGTCTTCATCACTCTTCACTCTTCTTCACTCTTCTTCACTCTTCATCACTCTTCACTCTTCACTCTTCTTCACTCTTCTTCACTCTTCATCACTCTTCATCACTCTTCTTCACTCTTCTTCACTCTTCATCACTCTTCACTCTTCTTCACTCTTCATCACTCTTCTTCACTCTTCTTCACACTTCATCACTCTTCTTCACTCTTCATCACTCTTCATCACTCTTCATCACTCTTCATCACTCTGCATCACTCCTCTTCACTCTTCATCACTCTTCATCACACTTCTTCACTCTTCTTCACTCTTCTTCACTCTTCATCACTCTTCATCACTCTTCTTCACTCTTCTTCACTCTTCAGTTTTCTTCACGCTTCTTCGCTCTTCTTCACTCTCCTTCACTCTCCTTCACTCTCCTTCACTCTTCTTCACTCTTCAGTCTGCATCACTCTTCTTCACTCTTCTTCACTCTTCTTCACTCTTCTTCACTCTTCTTCACTCTCCTTCACTCTCCTTCACTCTTCACTCTTCATCACTCTTCTTCACTCTTCTTCACTCTTCAGTCTTCATCACTATTCTCCACTCTTCTTCACTCTTCTTCACTCTTCTTCACTCTTCTTCACTCTTCTTCACTCTGCATCACTCTTCAGTCTTCACTCTTCTTCACTCTTCTTCACTCTTCTTCACTCTTCTTCACTCTTCTTCACTCTTCAGTCTTCATCACTCTTCTTCACTATTCTTCACTCTTCATCACTCTTCTTCACTCTTCTTCACTCTTCTTCACTCTACTTCACTCTTCACTCTTCTTCACGCTTCAGTCTTCATCACTCTTCATCACTCTTCATCACTCTTCATCACTCTTCATCACTCTTCTTCACTCTTCACTCTTCATCACTCTTCATCACTCTTCTTCAGTCTTCATCACTCTTCTTCACTCTTCTTCAGTCTTCATCACTCTTCTTCACTCTTCTTCACTCTTCTTCACTCTTCACTCTTCTTCACTCTTCATCACTCTTCATCACTCTTCATCACTCTTCTTCACTCTTCACTCTTCATCACTCTTCAGTCTTCACTCTTCACTCTTCTTCACTCTTTTTCACTCTTCAGTCTTAATCTCTCTTCATCACTCTTCATCACTCTTCATCACTCTTCATCACTCTCCTTCACTCTCCTTCACTCTCCTTCACTCTTCTTCACTCTTCTTCACTCTTCATCACTCTTCATCACTCTTCATCAATCTTCATCACTCTTCATCACTCTTCTTCACTCTTCTAAACTCTTCTAAACTCTTCTTCACTCTTCTTCACACTTCATCACTCTTCTTCACTCTTCTTCACTCTTCTTCATTCTTCATCAATCTTCGCTTTTCTTCGCTCTTCTTCGGTCTTCTTCGCTCTTCTTCGCTCTTCAGTCTTCATCACTCTTCATCACTCTTCTTCACTCTTCTTCACTCTTCATCACTCTTCTTCACTCTTCACTCTTCATCACTCTTCTACACTCTTCTTCACTCTTCTAAACTCTTCTTCACTCTTCTTCACTCTTCTTCACTCTTCTTCACACTTCATCACTCTTCTTCACTCTTCTTCACTCTTCTACACTCTTCTTCACTCTTCTTCACTCTTCTTCACTCTTCATCAATCTTCGCTCTTCTTCGCTCTTCTTCGCTCTTCTTCGCTCTTCTTCGCTCTTCAGTCTTCATCACTCTTCTTCACTCTTCTTCACTCTTCATCACTCTTCTTCACTCTTCTTCACTCTTCATCACTCTTCATCACTCTTCATCACTCTTCTTCACTCTTCATCACTCTTCTTCACTCTTCTTCACTCTTCTTCACTCTTCAGTCTTCTTCACTCTTCTTCACTCTTCTTCACTCCAGTTTTCTTCACTCTTCTTCACTCTTCTTCACTCTTCAGTCTGCATCACTCTTCTTCACTCTTCTTCACTCTCCTTCACTCTTCTTCACTCTTCACTCTTCACTCTTCACTCTTCACTCTTCATCACTCTTCTTCACTCTTCTTCACTCTTCATCACTCTTCTCCACTCTTCTTCACTCTTCTTCACTCTTCTTCACTCTTCAGTCTTCTTCCCTCTTCTTCCCTCTTCTTCCCTCTTCTTCACTCTTCTTCACTCTTCATCACTCTTCTTCACTCTTCTTCACTCTTCTTCACTCTTCTTCACTCTTCTTCACACTTCAGTCTTCATCACTCTTCATCACTCTTCTTCACTCTTCTTCACTCTTCTTCACACTTCATCACTCTTCATCACTCTTCATCACTCTTCATCACACTTCACTCTTCTTCACTCTTCTTCAGTCTTCTTCAGTCTTCATCACTCTTCAGTCTTCATCACTCTTCTTCACTCTTCATCACTCTTCATCACTCTTCTTCACTCTTCTTCACTCTTCTTCACTCTTCATCACTCTTCATCACTCTTCATCACTCTTCTTCACTCTCCTTCACTCTTCTGTCTTCATCACTCTTCTTCACTCTTCTTCACTCTTCATCACTCTTCATCACTCCTCATCACTCTTCTTCACTCTCCCTCACTCTCCCTCACTCTCCCTCACTCTCCCTCACTCTCCCTCACTCTTTTTCACTCTTCACTCTTCTTCACTCTTCATCACTCTTCTACAATCCTCATCACTCTTCTTCACTCTTCACTCTTCTTCACTCTTCATCACTCTTCATCACTCTTCATCACTCATCAGTCTTCACTCTTCTTCACTCTTCTGTCTTCATCACTCTTCTTCACTCTTCTTCACTCTTCATCACTCTTCTTCACTCTTCTTCACTCTTCTTCACTCTTCTTCACTCTTCATCACTCTTCATCACTCTTCATCACTCTCCTTCACTCTTCAGTCTTCATCACTCTTCATCACTCTTCATCACTCTTCATCACTCTTCTTCACTCTTCTTCACTCTCCCTCACTCTCCCTCACTCTCCTTCACTCTACTTCACTCTACATCACTCTTCATCACTCTTCTTCACTCTTCAGTCTTCATCACTCTTCTTCACTCTTCACTCTTCTTCACTCTTCAGTTTTCTATACGCTTCTTCACTCTTCTTCACTCTTCTTCACTCTTCAGTCTGCATCACTCTTCTTCACTCTTCTTCACTCTTCTTCACTCTTCTTCACTCTTCTTCACTCTTCTTCACTCTTCTTCACTCTTCATCACTCTTCACTCTTCTTCACTCTTCTTCACTCTTCAGTCTTCATCACTCTTCTCCACTCTTCTCCACTCTTCTTCACTCTTCTTCTCTCTGCCTCACTCTTCTTCACTCTTCAGTCTTCACGCTTCTTCACTCTTCTTCACTCTTCTTCACTCTTCTTCACTCTTCTTCACTCTTCATCACTCTTCTTCACTCTTCTTCACTCTTCATCACTCTTCTTCACTCTGCTTCACTCTTCACTCTGCTTCACTCTTCTTCACTCTTCATCACTCTTCTTCACTCTTCACTTTTCAGTCTTCATCACTCTTCTTCACTCTTCTTCACTCTTCTTCACTCTTCTTCACTCTTCATCACTCTTCATCACTCTTCTTAACTCTTCTTCACTCTTCATCACTCTTCAGTCTTCACTCTTCTTCACTCTTCATCACTCTTCATCACTCTTCTTCACTCTTCATCACTCTTCTTCACTCTTCTTCACTCTCCTTCACTCTTCTTCACTCTTCAGTCTTCATCACTCTTCACTCTTCTTCACTCTTCTTCACTCTTCATCACTCTTCACTCTTCACTCTTCTTCACTCTTCTTCACTCTTCTTCACTCTTCATCACTCTTCATCACTCTTC
Organism: Heterodontus francisci; assembly: GCF_036365525.1. Taxonomy (NCBI): domain Eukaryota; kingdom Metazoa; phylum Chordata; class Chondrichthyes; order Heterodontiformes; family Heterodontidae; genus Heterodontus; species Heterodontus francisci. The sequence goes on along the minus strand of NW_027142146.1, from coordinate 104,605 downwards.
TTCACTCTTCATCACTCTTCACTCTTCTTCACTCTTCATCACTCTTCTTCACTCTTCTTCACACTTCATCACTCTTCTTCACTCTTCATCACTCTTCATCACTCTGCATCACTCCTCTTCACTCTTCATCACTCTTCATCACACTTCTTCACTCTTCTTCACTCTTCTTCACTCTTCATCACTCTTCATCACTCTTCTTCACTCTTCTTCACTCTTCAGTTTTCTTCACGCTTCTTCGCTCTTCTTCACTCTCCTTCACTCTCCTTCACTCTCCTTCACTCTTCTTCACTCTTCTTCACTCTTCAGTCTGCATCACTCTTCACTCTTCTTCACTCTTCTTCACTCTTCTTCACTCTTCTTCACTCTCCTTCACTCTCCTTCACTCTTCACTCTTCACTCTTCATCACTCTTCTTCACTCTTCTTCACTCTTCAGTCTTCATCACTATTCTCCACTCTTCTTCACTCTTCTTCACTCTTCTTCACTCTTCTTCACTCTTCTTCACTCTGCATCACTCTTCAGTCTTCACTCTTCTTCACTCTTCTTCACTCTTCTTCACTCTTCTTCACTCTTCTTCACTCTTCAGTCTTCATCACTCTTCTTCACTATTCTTCACTCTTCATCACTCTTCTTCACTCTTCTTCACTCTTCTTCACTCTACTTCACTCTTCACTCTTCTTCACGCTTCAGTCTTCATCACTCTTCATCACTCTTCATCACTCTTCATCACTCTTCATCACTCTTCTTCACTCTTCACTCTTCATCACTCTTCATCACTCTTCATCACTCTTCTTCAGTCTTCATCACTCTTCTTCACTCTTCTTCAGTCTTCATCACTCTTCTTCACTCTTCTTCACTCTTCTTCACTCTTCTTCACTCTTCACTCTTCTTCACTCTTCATCACTCTTCATCACTCTTCATCACTCTTCTTCACTCTTCACTCTTCATCACTCTTCAGTCTTCACTCTTCACTCTTCTTCACTCTTTTTCACTCTTCAGTCTTAATCTCTCTTCATCACTCTTCATCACTCTTCATCACTCTTCATCACTCTCCTTCACTCTCCTTCACTCTCCTTCACTCTTCTTCACTCTTCTTCACTCTTCATCACTCTTCATCACTCTTCATCAATCTTCATCAATCTTCATCACTCTTCATCACTCTTCTTCACTCTTCTAAACTCTTCTAAACTCTTCTTCACTCTTCTTCACACTTCATCACTCTTCTTCACTCTTCTTCACTCTTCTTCATTCTTCATCAATCTTCGCTTTTCTTCGCTCTTCTTCGGTCTTCTTCGCTCTTCTTCGCTCTTCAGTCTTCATCACTCTTCATCACTCTTCTTCACTCTTCTTCACTCTTCATCACTCTTCTTCACTCTTCACTCTTCATCACTCTTCTACACTCTTCTTCACTCTTCTAAACTCTTCTTCACTCTTCTTCACTCTTCTTCACTCTTCTTCACACTTCATCACTCTTCTTCACTCTTCTTCACTCTTCTACACTCTTCTTCACTCTTCTTCACTCTTCTTCACTCTTCATCAATCTTCGCTCTTCTTCGCTCTTCTTCGCTCTTCAGTCTTCATCACTCTTCTTCACTCTTCTTCACTCTTCATCACTCTTCTTCACTCTTCTTCACTCTTCATCACTCTTCATCACTCTTCATCACTCTTCATCACTCTTCATCACTCTTCTTCACTCTTCATCACTCTTCTTCACTCTTCTTCACTCTTCTTCACTCTTCAGTCTTCTTCACTCTTCTTCACTCTTCTTCACTCCAGTTTTCTTCACTCTTCTTCACTCTTCTTCACTCTTCAGTCTGCATCACTCTTCTTCACTCTTCTTCACTCTCCTTCACTCTTCTTCACTCTTCACTCTTCACTCTTCACTCTTCTTCACTCTTCATCACTCTTCTCCACTCTTCTTCACTCTTCTTCACTCTTCTTCACTCTTCAGTCTTCTTCCCTCTTCTTCCCTCTTCTTCCCTCTTCTTCACTCTTCTTCACTCTTCTTCACTCTTCATCACTCTTCTTCACTCTTCTTCACTCTTCTTCACACTTCAGTCTTCATCACTCTTCATCACTCTTCTTCACTCTTCTTCACTCTTCTTCACACTTCATCACTCTTCATCACTCTTCATCACTCTTCATCACACTTCACTCTTCTTCACTCTTCTTCAGTCTTCTTCAGTCTTCATCACTCTTCAGTCTTCATCACTCTTCTTCACTCTTCATCACTCTTCTTCACTCTTCTTCACTCTTCTTCACTCTTCATCACTCTTCATCACTCTTCATCACTCTTCTTCACTCTCCTTCACTCTTCTGTCTTCATCACTCTTCTTCACTCTTCTTCACTCTTCATCACTCTTCATCACTCCTCATCACTCTTCTTCACTCTCCCTCACTCTCCCTCACTCTCCCTCACTCTCCCTCACTCTCCCTCACTCTTTTTCACTCTTCACTCTTCATCACTCTTCTTCACTCTCCTTCACTCTCCTTCACTCTCCTTCACTCTCCTTCACTCTCCTTCACTCTCCTTCACTCTTCTTCACTCTTCTTCACTCTTCACTTTTCTTCACGCTTCTTCACGCTTCTTCACGCTTCTTCACTCTTCTTCACTCTTCTTCACACTTCTTCACTCTTCAGTCTGCATCACTCTTCTTCCCTCTTCTTCACTCTCCTTCACTCTCCTTCACTCTCCTTCACTCTCCTTCACTCTCCTTCACTCTCCTTCACTCTTCTTCACTCTTCACTCTTCTTCACTCTTCTACAATCCTCATCACTCTTCTTCACTATTCACTCTTCTTCACTCTTCATCACTCTTCATCACTCTTCATCACTCATCAGTCTTCACTCTTCTTCACTCTTCTGTCTTCATCACTCTTCTTCACTCTTCATCACTCTTCTTCACTCTTCATCACTCTTCATCACTCTTCATCACTCTTCATCACTCTTCATCACTCTCCTTCACTCTTCACTCTTCAGTCTTCATCACTCTTCTTCACTCTTCACTCTTCTTCACTCTTCAGTTTTCTATACGCTTCTTCACTCTTCTTCACTCTTCACTCTTCAGTCTGCATCACTCTTCTTCACTCTTCTTCACTCTCCTTCACTCTTCTTCACACTTCAGTCTTCATCACTCTTCTTCACTCTTCTTCACTCTTCTTCACTCTTCATCACTCTTCATCACTCTTCATCACTCTTCATCACACTTCACTCTTCTTCACTCTTCTTCACTCTTCTTCACTCTTCTTCACTCTTCTTCACTCTTCAGTCTTCATCACTCTTCTTCACTCTTCATCACTCTTCATCACTCTTCTTCACTCTTCTTCACTCTTCTTCACTCTTCTTCACTCTTCTTCACTCTTCTTCACTCTTCATCACTCTTCATCACTCTTCATCACTCTTCTTCACTCTCCTTCACTCTTCTTCACTCTTCAGTCTTCATCACTCTTCTTCACTCTTCTTCACTCTTCTTCACTCTTCATCACTCTTCATCACTCCTCATCACCCTTCTTCACTCTCCCTCACTCTCCCTCACTCTCCCTCACTCTCCCTCACTCTCCCTCACTCTCTCTCACTCTCCCTCACTCTCCCTCACTCTCCCTCACTCTCCTTCACTCTTCATCACTCTTCATCACTCTTCATCACTCTTCTTCAGTCTTCTTCACTCTTCATCACTCTTCACTCTTCTTCACTCTTCACTTTTCTTCATGCTTCTTCACGCTTCTTCACTCTTCACTCTTCACTCTTCTTCACACTTCTTCACTCTTCAGTCTGCATCACTCTTCTTCACTCTTCTTCACTCTTCTTCACTCTTCTTCACTCTCCTTCACTCTCCTTCACTCTTCTTCACTCTTCACTCTTCTTCACTCTTCTACAATCCTCATCAGTCTTCTTCACTCTTCACTCTTCTTCACTCTTCATCACTCTTCATCACTCTTCATCACTCTTCATCACTCATCAGTCTTCACTCTTCTTCACTCTTCTGTCTTCATCACTCTTCTTCACTCTTCTTCACTCTTCTTCACTCTTCTTCACTCTTCATCACTCTTCTTCACTCTTCTTCACTCCTCATCACTCTTCATCACTCTTCATCACTCTCCTTCACTCTTCAGTCTTCATCACTCTTCATCACTCTTCATCACTCTTCATCACTCTTCATCACTCTTCTTCACTCTTCTTCACTCTTCTTCACTCTTCTTCACTCTCCCTCACTCTCCCTCACTCTCCCTCACTCTCCCACACTCTCCCTCACTCTCCTTCACTCTCCTTCACTCTACATCACTCTTCATCACTCTTCAGTCTTCATCACTCTTCTTCACTCTTCACTCTTCTTCACTCTTCAGTTTTCTATACGCTTCTTCACTCTTCTTCACTCTTCTTCACTCTTCTTCACTCTTCTTCACTCTTCAGTCTGCATCACTCTTCTTCACTCTTCTTCACTCTTCTTCACTCTTCTTCACTCTTCATCACTCTTCCTCACTCTTCTTCACTCTTCAGTCTTCATCACTCTTCTCCACTCTTCTTCACTCTTCTTCTCTCTGCCTCACTCTTCTTCACTCTTCAGTCTTCACGCTTCTTCACTCTTCTTCACTCTTCTTCACTCTTCTTCACTCTTGTTCACTCTTGTTCACTCTTCATCACTCTTCTTCACTCTTCTTCACTCTTCACTCTGCTTCACTCTTCTTCACTCTTCATCACTCTTCTTCACTCTTCTTCACTTTTCAGTCTTCATCACTCTTCTTCACTCTTCTTCACTCTTCATCACTCTTCATCACTCTTCTTAACTCTTCTTCACTCTTCATCACTCTTCAGTCTTCACTCTTCTTCACTCTTCATCACTCTTCATCACTCTTCTTCACTCTTCATCACTCTTCTTCACTCTTCTTCACTCTTCTTCACTCTTCTTCACTCTCCTTCACTCTTCTTCACTCTTCAGTCTTCATCACTCTTCACTCTTCTTCACTCTTCTTCACTCTTCATCACTCTTCACTCTTCACTCTTCTTCACTCTTCTTCACTCTTCTTCACTCTTCTTCACTCTTCATCACTCTTCTTCACTCTTCATCACTCTTCACTGTTCTTCACTCTTCATCACTCTTCTTCACTCTTCTTCACACTTCATCACTCTTCTTCACTCTTCATCACTCTTCATCACTCTTCTTCACTCTTCATCACTCTTCATCACACTTCTTCACTCTTCTTCACTCTTCTTCACTCTTCATCACTCTTCTTCACTCTTCTTCACTCTTCTTCACTCTTCAGTCTGCATCACTCTTCTTCACTCTTCTTCACTCTTCTTCACTCTTCTTCACTCTTCTTCACTCTTCTTCACTCTCCTTCACTCTCCTTCACTCTTCACTCTTCATCACTCTTCTTCACTCTTCTTCACTCTTCATTCTTCATCACTATTCTCCACTCTTCTTCACTCTTCTTCACTCTTCTTCACTCTGCATCACTCTTCAGTCTTCACGCTTCTTCACTCTTCTTCACTCTTCTTCACTCTTCTTCACTCTTCTTCACTCTTCAGTCTTCATCACTCTTCTTCACTATTCTTCACTCTTCATCACTCTTCTTCACTCTTCTTCACTCTACTTCACTCTACTTCACTCTTCACTCTTCTTCACGCTTCAGTCTTCATCACTCTTCATCACTCTTCATCACTCTTCTTCACTCTTCTTCACTCTTCTTCACTCTTCACTCTTCATCACTCTTCATCACTCTTCATCACTCTTCATCACTCTTCTTCAGTCTTCATCACTCTTCTTCACTCTTCTTCACTCTTCTTCACTCTTCTTCACTCTTCTTCACTCTTCACTCTTCTTCACTCTTCAGTCTTCATCACTCTTCTTCACTCTTCTTCACTCTTCTTCACTCTTCTTCACTCTTCTTCACTCTTCTTCACTCTTCTTCACTCTTCATCACTCTTCTTCACTCTTCTTCACTCTTCATCACTCTTCATCACTCTTCTTCACTCTCCTTCACTCTTCACTCTTCAGTCTTCATCACTCTTCTTCACTCTTCATCACTCTTCATCACTCTTCTTCACTCTTCATCACTCTTCATCACTCTTCATCACTCTTCATCACTCTTCTTCACTCTTCTTCACTCTCCCTCACTCTCCCTCACTCTCCCTCACTCTCCCTCACTCTCCCTCACACTCCTTCACTCTCCTTCACTCTCCTTCACTCTCCTTCACTCTCCTTCACTCTCCTTCACTCTTCATCACTCTTCATCACTCTTCATCACTCTTCTTCACTCTTCATCACTCTTCTTCACTCTCCTTCACTCTTCTTCACTCTTCAGTCTTCATCACTCTTCTTCACTCTTCTTCGCTCTTCTTCACTCTTCATCACTCTCCTTCACTCTTCATCACTCTTCTTCACTCTTCTTCACTCTTCTTCACTCTTCTTCACTCTTCATCACTCTTCTTCACTCTTCTTCACTCTTTGTCACTCTTTATCACTCTTCACTCTTCACTCTTCAGTCTTCTTCACTCTTCTTCACTCCTCTTCACTCTTCTTCACTCTTCTTCACTCTTCATCACTCTTCTTCACTCTTCAGTCTTCATCACTCTTCATCACTCTTCTTCACTCTTCTTCACTCTTCATCACTCTTCTTCACTCTTCATCACTCTTCATCACTCTTCATCACTCTTCATCACTCTTCTTCACTCTTCATCACTCTTCATCACTCTTCATCACTCTTCATCACTCTTCTTCAGTCTTCATCACTCTTCTTCACTCTTCAGTCTTCATCACTCCATCACTCTTCATCACTCTTCTTCACTCTCCTTCACTCTCCTTCACTCTCCTTCACTTTCCTTCACTTTCCTTCACTCTCCTTCACTCTCCTTCACTCTCCTTCACTCTTCATCAATCTTCATCACTCTTCTTCACTCTTCATCACTCTTCTTCACTCTTCTTCACTCTTCTTCACTCTTCAGTCTTCATCACTCTGCATGACTCTTCTACACTCATCTTCGCTCTTCACTCTTCATCACTCTTCTTCACTCTTCTTCACTCTTCAGTCTTCATCACTCTTCTCCACTCTTCTTCACACTTCTTCTCTCTGCCTCACTCTTCTTCACTCTTCAGTCTTCACGCTTCTTCACTCTTCTTCACTCTTCTTCACTCTTCTTCACTCTTCTTCACTCTTCATCACTCTTCATCACTCTTCTTCACTCTTCTTCACTCTTCACTCTGCTTCACTCTTCTTCACTCTTCATCACTCTTCTTCACTCTTCTTCACTTTTCAGTCTTCTTCACTCTTCTTCACTCTTCTTCACTCTTCTTCACTCTTCATCACTCTTCATCACTCTTCATCACTCTTCACTCTTCTTAACTCTTCATCACTCTTCAGTCTTCACTCTTCTTCACTCTTCATCACTCTTCATCACTCTTCATCACTCTTCTTCACTCTTCATCACTCTTCTTCACTCTTCTTCACTCTTCTTCACTCTCCTTCACTCTTCTTCACTCTTCAGTCTTCATCACTCTTCACTCTTCTTCACTCTTCTTCACTCTTCATCACTCTTCACTCTTCACTCTTCTTCACTCTTCTTCACTCTTCTTCACTCTTCATCACTCTTCTTCACTCTTCATCACTCTTCACTCTTCTTCACTCTTCATCACTCTTCTTCACTCTTCTTCACACTTCATCACTCTTCTTCACTCTTCATCACTCTTCATCACTCTTCATCACTCTTCATCACTCTGCATCACTCTTCTTCACTCTTCATCACTCTTCATCACTCTTCTTCACTCTTCATCACTCTTCATCACTCTTCATCACACTTCTTCACTCTTCTTCACTCTTCTTCACTCTTCTTCACTCTTCATCACTCTTCTTCACTCTTCTTCACTCTTCTTCACTCTTCAGTTTTCTTCACGCTTCTTCGCTCTTCTTCACTCTCCTTCACTCTTCTTCACTCTTCAGTCTGCATCACTCTTCTTCACTCTTCTTCACTCTTCTTCACTCTTCTTCACTCTTCTTCACTCTTCTTCACTCTTCAGTCTTCATCACTATTCTCCACTCTTCTTCACTCTTCTTCACTCTTCTTCACTCTGCATCACTCTTCAGTCTTCACGCTTCTTCACTCTTCTTCACTCTTCTTCACTCTTCTTCACTCTTCTTCACTCTTCAGTCTTCATCACTCTTCTTCACTATTCTTCACTCTTCATCACTCTTCTTCACTCTTCTTCACTCTTCTTCACTCTTCTTCACTCTACTTCACTCTTCACTCTTCTTCACGCTTCAGTCTTCATCACTCTTCATCACTCTTCATCACTCTTCTTCACTCTTCTTCACTCTTCTTCACTCTTCACTCTTCATCACTCTTCATCACTCTTCATCACTCTTCTTCAGTCTTCATCACTCTTCTTCACTCTTCTTCACTCTTCTTCACTCTTCTTCACTCTTCTTCACTCTTCTTCACTCTTCTTCACTCTTCAGTCTTCATCACTCTTCTTCACTCTTCTTCACTCTTCTTCACTCTTCTTCACTCTTCTTCACTCTTCAGTCTTCATCACTCTTCTTCACTATTCTTCACTCTTCATCACTCTTCTTCACTCTTCTTCACTCTTCTTCACTCTACTTCACTCTTCACTCTTCTTCACGCTTCAGTCTTCATCACTCTTCATCACTCTTCTTCACTCTTCTTCACTCTTCTTCACTCTTCACTCTTCATCACTCTTCATCACTCTTCTTCAGTCTTCATCACTCTTCTTCACTCTTCTTCACTCTTCTTCACTCTTCTTCACTCTTCACTCTTCTTCACTCTTCAGTCTTCATCACTCTTCTTCACTCTTCTTCACTCTTCTTCACTCTTCTTCACTCTTCTTCACTCTTCTTCACTCTTCATCACTCTTCTTCACTCTTCATCACTCTTCATCACTCTTCTTCACTCTCCTTCACTCTTCACTCTTCACTCTTCATCACTCTTCTTCACTCTTCATCACTCTTCATCACTCTTCTTCACTCTTCATCACTCTTCATCACTCTTCATCACTCTTCATCACTCTTCTTCACTCTTCTTCACTCTCCCTCACTCTCCCTCACTCTCCCTCACTCTCCCTCACTCTCCCTCACACTCCTTCACTCTCCTTCACTCTCCTTCACTCTCCTTCACTCTCCATCACTCTTCATCACTCTTCATCACTCTTCTTCACTCTTCATCACTCTTCTTCACTCTCCTTCACTCTTCTTCACTCTTCAGTCTTCATCACTCTTCTTCGCTCTTCTTCGCTCTTCTTCACTCTTCATCACTCTTCATCACTCTCCTTCACTCTTCATCACTCTTCTTCACTCTTCTTCACTCTTCATCACTCTTCTTCACTCTTCTTCACTCTTTGTCACTCTTTATCACTCTTCACTCTTCACTCTTCAGTCTTCTTCACTCTTCTTCACTCCTCTTCACTCTTCTTCACTCTTCATCACTCTTCTTCACTCTTCTTCACTCTTCTTCACTCTTCTTCACTCTTCAGTCTTCATCACTCTTCATCACTCTTCTTCACTCTTCTTCACTCTTCTTCACTCTTCATCACTCTTCTTCACTCTTCATCACTCTTCATCACTCTTCATCACTCTTCATCACTCTTCATCACTCTTCTTCACTCTTCATCACTCTTCATCACTCTTCATCACTCTTCTTCAGTCTTCATCACTCTTCTTCACTCTTCAGTCTTCATCACTCCATCACTCTTCATCACTCTTCTTCACTCTCCTTCACTCTCCTTCACTCTCCTTCACTTTCCTTCACTTTCCTTCACTCTCCTTCACTCTCCTTCACTCTTCTTCACTCTTCATCAATCTTCATCACTCTTCTTCACTCTTCATCACTCTTCTTCACTCTTCTTCACTCTTCTTCACTCTTCATCACTCTGCATGACTCTTCTACACTCATCTTCACTCTTCTTCACTCTTCACTCTTCATCACTCTTCTTCACTCTTCTTCACTCTTCAGTCTTCATCACTCTTCTCCACTCTTCTTCACTCTTCTTCTCTCTGCCTCACTCTTCTTCACTCTTCAGTCTTCACGCTTCTTCACTCTTCTTCACTCTTCTTCACTCTTCTTCACTCTTCACTCTTCATCACTCTTCATCACTCTTCACTCTTCTTCACTCTTCACTCTGCTTCACTCTTCTTCACTCTTCATCACTCTTCTTCACTCTTCTTCACTTTTCAGTCTTCATCACTCTTCTTCACTCTTCATCACTCTTCATCACTCTTCATCACTCTTCATCACTCTTCATCACTCTTCACTCTTCTTAACTCTTCTTCACTCTTCATCACTCTTCAGTCTTCACTCTTCTTCACTCTTCATCACTCTTCATCACTCTTCTTCACTCTTCTTCACTCTTCTTCACTCTTCATCACTCTTCTTCACTCTTCATCACTCTTCTTCACTCTTCTTCACTCTCCTTCACTCTTCTTCACTCTTCAGTCTTCATCACTCTTCACTCTTCTTCACTCTTCTTCACTCTTCATCACTCTTCACTCTTCACTCTTCTTCACTCTTCTTCACTCTTCTTCACTCTTCTTCACTCTTCATCACTCTTCTTCACTCTTCATCACTCTTCACTCTTCTTCACTCTTCATCACTCTTCTTCACTCTTCTGCACACTTCATCACTCTTCTTCACTCTTCATCACTCTTCATCACTCTTCATCACTCTGCATCACTCTTCTTCACTCTTCATCACTCTTCATCACTCTTCTTCACTCTTCATCACTCTTCATCACTCTTCTTCACTCTTCTTCACTCTTCTTCACTCTTCTTCACTCTTCTTCACTCTTCTTCACTCTTCAGTTTTCTTCACGCTTCTTCGCTCTTCTTCACTCTCCTTCACTCTTCTTCACTCTTCTTCACTCTTCAGTCTGCATCACTCTTCTTCACTCTTCTTCACTCTTCTTCACTCTTCTTCACTCTTCTTCACTCTCCTTCACTCTCCTTCACTCTTCACTCTTCACTCTTCATCACTCTTCTTCACTCTGCATCACTCTTCAGTCTTCACGCTTCTTCACTCTTCTTCACTCTTCTTCACTCTTCTTCACTCTTCTTCACTCTTCTTCACTCTTCTTCACTCTTCTTCACTCTTCAGTCTTCATCACTCTTCTTCACTCTTCTTCACTCTTCATCACTCTTCATCACTCTTCATCACTCTTCTTCACTCTTCTTCACTCTTCTTCACTCTACTTCACTCTTCACTCTTCTTCACGCTTCAGTCTTCATCACTCTTCATCACTCTTCATCACTCTTCATCACTCTTCTTCACTCTTCTTCACTCTTCACTCTTCATCACTCTTCATCACTCTTCTTCAGTCTTCATCACTCTTCTTCACTCTTCTTCACTCTTCTTCACTCTTCTTCACTCTTCTTCACTCTTCACTCTTCTTCACTCTTCAGTCTTCATCACTCTTCTTCACTCTTCTTCACTCTTCTTCACTCTTCTTCACTCTTCATCACTCTTCTTCACTCTTCTTCACTCTTCATCACTCTTCATCACTCTTCATCACTCTTCTTCACTCTCCTTCACTCTTCACTCTTCAGTCTTCATCACTCTTCTTCACTCTTCATCACTCTTCATCACTCTTCTTCACTCTTCATCACTCTTCATCACTCTTCATCACTCTTCATCACTCTTCTTCACTCTCCCTCACTCTCCCTCACTCTCCCTCACACTCCTTCACTCTCCTTCACTCTCCTTCACTCTCCTTCACTCTTCATCACTCTTCATCACTCTTCATCACTCTTCTTCACTCTTCATCACTCTTCTTCACTCTCCTTCACTCTTCTTCACTCTTCTGTCTTCATCACTCTTCTTCACTCTTCTTCGCTCTTCACTCTTCATCACTCTCCTTCACTCTTCATCACTCTTCTTCACTCTTCTTCACTCTTCATCACTCTTCTTCACTCTTCTTCACTCTTTGTCACTCTTTATCACTCTTCACTCTTCACTCTTCAGTCTTCTTCACTCTTCTTCACTCCTCTTCACTCTTCTTCACTCTTCATCACTCTTCTTCACTCTTCTTCACTCTTCTTCACTCTTCAGTCTTCATCACTCTTCATCACTCTTCTTCACTCTTCATCACTCTTCATCACTCTTCATCACTCTTCATCACTCTTCATCACTCTTCATCACTCTTCATCACTCTTCTTCAGTCTTCATCACTCTTCTTCACTCTTCAGTCTTCATCACTCCATCACTCTTCATCACTCTTCATCACTCTCCTTCACTCTCCTTCACTCTCCTTCACTTTCCTTCACTTTCCTTCACTCTCCTTCACTCTCCTTCACTCTCCTTCACTCTCCTTCACTCTTCTTCACTCTTCATCACTCTTCTTCACTCTTCATCACTCTTCTTCACTCTTCATCACTCTTCTTCACTCTTCTTCACTCTTCTTCACTCTTCAGTCTTCATCACTCTGCATTACTCTTCTACACTCATCTTCACTCTTCACTCTTCAGTCTTCATCACTCTTCTTCACTCTTCATCACTCTTCATCACTCTTCTTCACTCTTCACACTTTTTCACTCTTCTTCACTCTTCACTCTTCTTCACTCTTCAGTCTTCATCACTCTTCTTCACTCTTCTTCACTCTTCTTCACTCTTCACTCTTCTTCACTCTTCTTCACTCTTCACTCTTCTTCACTCTTCATCACTCTTCTTCACTCTTCAGTCTTCATCACTCTTCATCACTCTTCATCACTCTTCTTCACTATTCTTCACTCTTCTTCACTCTTCATCACTCTTCATCACTCTTCATCACTCTTCTTCACTCTTCTTCACTCTTCATCACTCTTCATCACTCTTCATCACTCTTCTTCACTCTCCTTCACTCTTCTTCACTCTTCATCACTCTTCTTCACTCTTCTTCACTCTCCATCACTCTCCCTCACTCTCCTTCACTCTCCTTCGCTCTCCTTCGCTCTTCATCGCTCTTCATCGCTCTTCTTCACTCTTCTTCACTCTTCAGTCTTCATCACTCTTCATCACTCTTCTTCACTCTTCTTCACTCTTCTTCAATCTTCACTTTTCTTCACGCTTCTTCACTCTTCACTCTTCACTCTTCTTCACTCTTCAGTCTGCATCACTCTTCACTCTTCTTCACTCTTCTTCACTCTTCTTCACTCTTCTTCACTCTCCTTCACTCTTCTTCACTCTTCTTCACTCTTCACTCTTCACTCTTCATAACTCTTCTTCACTCTTCACTCTTCTTCACTCTTCATCACTCTTCAGTCTTCACTCTTCTTCACTCTTCAGTCTTCATCACTCTTCTTCACTCTTCTTCATTCTTCTTCACTCTTCTTCACTCTTCATCACTCTTCTTCACTCTTCATCACTCTCCTTCACTCTTCAGTCTTCATCACTCTTCATCACTCTTCATCACTCTTCTTCACTCTTCTTCACTCTTCTTCACTCTCCCTCACTCTCCCTCACTCTCCCTCACTCTCCCTCACTCTCCCTCACTCTCCTTCACTGTCCCTCACTCTCCTTCACTCTCCTTCACTCTTCTTCACTCTTCTTCACTCTTCATCACTCTTCTTCACTCTTCTTCACTCTTCTTCACTCTTCAGTCTTCATCACTCTTCTTCACTGTTCTTCACTCTTCACTCTTCTTCACTCTTCAGTTTTCTTCACGCTTCTTCACTATTCACTCTTCTTCACTCTTCTTCACTCTTAAGTCTGCTTCACTCTTCTTCACTCTTCTTCACTCTCCTTCACTCTTCTTCACTCTTCACTCTTCTTCACTCTTCTTCACTCTTCTTCACTCTTCTTCACTCTTCTTCACTCTTCTTCACTCTTCACTCTTCTCCACTCTTCTTCACTCTGCATCACTCTTCTTCACTCTTCAGTCTTCACTCTTCTTCACTCTTCTTCACTCTTCTTCACTCTTCTTCACTCTTCTTCACTCTTCACTCTTCTTCACTCTTCAGTCTTCATCACTCTTCTTCACTCTTCATCACTCTTCATCACTCTTCTTCACTCTTCACTCTTCTTCACTCTTCACTCTTCATCACTCTTCACTCTTCTTCACTCTTCTTCACTCTTCTTCACTCTTCTTCACTCTTCTTCACTCTTCATCACTCTTCTTCACTCTCCTTCACTCTTCTTCACTCTTCAGTCTTCATCACTCTTCATCACTCTTCATCACTCTTCATCACTCTTCTTCACTCTGCATGACTCTTCTACACTCATCTTCACTGTTCTTCACTCTTCTTCACTCTTCTTCACCCTTCATCACTCTTCGTCACTCTTCGTCACTCTTCTTCACTCTTCTTCACTCTTCGTCACTCTTCGTCACTCTTCGTCACTCTTCTTCACTCTTCACTCTTCACTCTTCTGTCTTCTTCACTCTTCTTCACTCTTCTTCACTCTTCTTCACTCTTCTTCACTCTTCTTCATCTCTCTTCAGTCTTCACTCTTCTTCACTCTTCAGTCTTCATCACTCTTCTTCACTCTTCTTCACTCTTCTTCACTCTTCATCACTCTTCTTCACTCTTCTTCACTCTCCTTCACTCTCCTTCACTCTTCTTCACTCTTCATCACTCTTCATCACTCTTCTTCACTCTTCTTCACTCTTCTTCACTCTCCCTCACTCTCCTTCACTCTCCTTCACTCTCCTTCACTCTCCTTCACTCTCCTTCACTCTTCTTCACTCTTCATCACTCTTCTTCACTCTTCTTCACTCTTCACTCTTCTTCACTCTTCAGTCTTCATCACTCTTCATCACTCTTCATCACTCTTCTTCACTCTTCTTCACTCTTCAGTTTTCTTCACGCTTCTTCACTATTCACTCTTCTTCACTCTTCTTCACTCTTCAGTCTGCATCACTCTTCTTCACTCTTCTTCACTCTTCTTCACTCTTCTTCACTCTCCTTCACTCTCCTTCACTCTTCTTCACTCTTCACTCTTCTTCACTCTTCTTCACTCTTCTTCACTCTTCATCACTCTTCATCACTCTTCATCACTCTTCTTCACTCTTCTTCACTCTTCTCCACTCTTCTTCACTCTGCATCACTCTTCTTCACTCTTCAGTCTTCACTCTTCTTCACTCTTCTTCACTCTTCTTCACTCTTCTTCACTCTTCTTCACTCTTCATCACTCTTCTTCACTCTTCTTCACTCTTCAGTCTTCTTCACTCTTCTTCACTCTTCTTCACTCTTCTTCACACTTCATCACTCTTCATCACTCTTCTTCACTCTTCACTCTTCTTCACTCTTCAGTCTTCATCACTCTTCTTCACTCTTCAGTCTTCATCACTCTTCTTCACTCTTCTTCACTCTTCATCACTCTTCTTCACTCTTCAGTCTTCATCACTCTTCATCACTCTTCATCACTCTTCATCACTCTTCTTCACTCTTCTTCACTCTTCTTCACTCTTCGTCACTCTTCGTCACTCTTCTTCACTCTTCTTCACTCTTCATCACTCTTCATCACTCTCCTTCACTCTTCTTCACTCTTCAGTCTTCATCACTCTTCTTCACTCTTCATCACTCTTCATCACCCTTCATCACTCTTCTTCACTCTCCTTCACTCTCCTTCACTCTCCTTCACTCTCCTTCACTCTCCTTCACTCTCCTTCACTCTCCTTCACTCTCCTTCACTCTCCTTCACTCTTCATCACTCTTCTTCACTCTTCTTCACTCTTCAGTCTTCTTCACTCTTCTTCACTCTACTTCACTCTTCTTCACTCTTCTTCACTCGTCACTCTTCATCACTCTTCATCACTCTTCTTCACTCTTCTTCACTCTTCAGTCTTCTTCACTCTTCTTCACTCTTCATCACTCTTCTTCACTCTTCTGTCTTCATCACTCTTCATCAATCTTCATCAGTCTTCATTCTTCATCAGTGTTCAATCTTCATCAATCTTCAATCTTCATCAATCTTCAATCTTCATCAATCTTCAATCTTCATCAGACTTCAATCTTCATCAATCTTCATCAGTCTTCATCAATCTTCATCAGTCTTCAATCTTCATCAATCTTCAAATTTCATCAATGTTCATCAATCTTCAATCTTCATCAGTCTTCATCAGTCTTCAATCTTCATCAGTCTTCAATCTTCATCAATCTTCATTCTTCATCAGTGTTCAATCTTCATCAGTCTTCATCAATCTTCAATCTTCATCAATCATCAATCTTCAATCTTCTTCAGTTTTCATTAGTCTTCAGTCTTCATCAGTCTTCAATCTTCAATCTTCATCAGTCTTCATCAATTTTCAATCTTCATCAATCTTCATCAATCTTCAATCTTCATCAATCTTCAATCTTCATCAATTTTCATCAATCTTCATTCTTCATCAGTCTTCAATCTTCATCAATCTTCAATCTTCATCAATCTTCAATCTTCATCAATCTTCATCAATCTTCAATCTTCATCAGTATTCACCAATCTTCAATCTTCATCAATCTTCAATCTTCATCAATCTTCAATCTTCATCAGTCTTCAATCTTCATCAATATTCAATCTTCATCAATCTTCATCAATCTTCAATCTTCATCAATCTTCATCAATCTTCAACCATCATCAATCTTCAATATTCATCATTCTTCATCAGTCTTCATCAGTCTTAATCAGTCTTCATCAATCTTAAATTTCATCAATCTTCAATCTTCATCAGTCTTCAATCTTCATCAGTCTTCATCAATCTTCAGTCTTAATCAGTCTTCAATCTTTATCAATCTTCAGTCTTCATCGGTCTTCAATCTTCATCAATATTCATCAATCTTCCATCTTCAATCTTCATCAATCTTCATCAGTCTTCAGTCTTCATCCGTCTTCAATCTTCATCAGTCTTCATCAATCTTCAATCTTCATCAATCTTTAATCTTCATCAGTCTGCCATCTTCATCAGTATTCATCAATCTTCAATCTTCATCAATCTTCAATCTTCATCAGTCTTCAATCTTCATCAATCTTCAATCTTCATCAATCTTCATCAATCTTCAACCATCATCAATCTTCAATATTCATCATTCTTCATCAGTCTTCATCAGTCTTAATCAGTCTTCATCAATCTTAAATTTCATCAATCTTCAATCTTCATCAGTCTTCAATCTTCATCAGTCTTCATCAATCTTCAGTCTTAATCAGTCTTCAATCTTTATCAATCTTCAGTCTTCATCGGTCTTCAATCTTCATCAATATTCATCAATCTTCCATCTTCAATCTTCATCAATCTTCATCAGTCTTCAGTCTTCATCCGTCTTCAATCTTCATCAGTCTTCATCAATCTTCAATCTTCATCAATCTTTAATCTTCATCAGTCTGCCATCTTCATCAGTATTCATCAATCTTCAATCTTCATCAATCTTCAATCTTCATCAGTCTTCAATCTTCATCAATATTCAATCTTGATCAATCTTCATCAATATTCAATCTTCATCAGTCTTCAATCTTCATCAATCTTCAATCTTCATCAATATTCAATCTTCATCAGTCTTCATCAGTCTTCAATCTTCATCAATCTTCAATCTTCATCAATCTTCAATCTTCATCAGTCTTCAATCTTCATCAATCTTCCTCAGTCTTCATCAATCTTCAATCTTCATCAGTCTTCATCAGTCTTCAATCTTCATCAATCTTCAATCTTCATCAGTCTTCAATCTTCATCAGCCTTCAATCTTCATCAGTCTTCATCAATCTTCAACCTTCATCAGTCTTCAATCTTCATCAATCTTCATCAATCTTCAATCTTCATCAATCTTCCATCTTCATCAGACCTCAATCTTCATCAGTCTTCAATCCTCATCAATCTTCAATCTTCATCAATCTTCATCAATCTTCAATCTTCATCAATCTTCAATCTTCATCAGTCCTCAATCTTCATCAATCTTCAATCATCATCAATCTTCATCAATCTTCAATCTTCATCAATCTTCAATCTTCATCAGTCCACAATCTTCATCAGTCCTCAATCTTCATCAATCTTCAATCTTCATCAATCTTCATCAGTCTTCAATCTTCATCAGTCTTCAGTCTTCATCAGTCTTCAATCTTCATCAATCTTCAATCTTCATCAGTCTTCAATCTTCAATCTTCATCAGTCTTGAATCTTCATCAATCTTCATCAATCTTCAATCTTCATCAGTCTTCAATCTTCATGAATCTTCATCAATCTTCAGTCTTCATCAGTCTTCAATCTTCATCAATCTTCAATCTTCATCAGTCTTCAATCTTCATCAATGTTCATCAATCTTCAGTCTTCATCAGTCTTCAATCTTCATCAATCTTCAATCTTCATCAGTCTTCAATCTTCATCAGTCTTCATCAATCTTCAATCTTCATCAAACTTTAATCTTCATCAGTCTTCATCAATCTTCAACCTTCATCAGTCTTCAATCTTCATCAATCTTCATCAATCTTCAATCTTCATCAATCTTCCATCTTCATCAGACCTCAATCTTCATCAGTCTTCAATCCTCATCAATCTTCAATCTTCATCAATCTTCATCAATCTTCAATCTTCATCAATCTTCAATCTTCATCAGTCCTCAATCTTCATCAATCTTCAATCATCATCAATCTTCATCAATCTTCAATCTTCATCAGTCCACAATCTTCATCAGTCCTCAATCTTCATCAATCTTCAATCTTCATCAATCTTCATCAGTCTTCAATCTTCATCAGTCTTCAGTCTTCATCAGTCTTCAGTCTTCATCAGTCTTCAATCTTCATCAATCTTCAATCTTCATCAGTCTTCAATCTTCATCAATCTTCAATCTTCATCAGTCTTGAATCTTCATCAATCTTCATGAATCTTCATCAGTCTTCATCAATCTTCAATCTTCATCAGTCTTCATCAGTCTTCATCAGTCTTCAATCTTCATCAATCTTCAATCTTCATCAATCTTCAATCTTCATCAATCTTCAATCTTCATCAGTCTTCAATCTTCATCAGTCTTCATCAATCTTCAATCTTCATCAAACTTTAATCTTCATCAGTCTTCATCAATCTTCAATCTTCAACAGTCTTCAATCTTCATCAATCTTCAATGTTCATCAATCTTCATCAGTCTTCATCAGTCTTCAATCTTCAATCTTCATCAATCTTCATCAGTCTTCATCAATCTTCAATCTTCATCAATCTTCAATCTTCATCAGTCTTCATCAGTCTTCATCAATCTTCAATCTTCATCAGTCTTCAATCATCATCAATCTTCAATCTTCATCAATCTTCATTCTTCATCAGTCTTCATCAATCTTCAATCTTCATCAATCTTCAGTCTTCATCACTCTTCAATCTACATCAATCTTCATTCTTCATCAGTCTTCAATCTTCATCAATCTTCATCAATCTTCAATCTTCATCAATGTTCATCAATCTTCAATCTTCATCAGTCTTCAATCTTCATCAATCTTCAATCTTCATCAGTCTTCAATCTTCATCAGTCTTCATCAATCTTCAATCTTCATCAAACTTCAATCTTCATCTGTCTTCATCAATCTTCAATCTTCATCAATCTTCAATCTTCATCAGTCTTCATCAATCTTCAATCTTCAACAGTCTTCAATCTTCATCAATCTTCAATCTTCATCAATCTTCAATCTTCATCAATCTTCAATCTTCATCAATCTTCAATCTTCAATCTTCATCAGTCTTCATCAGTCTTCAATCTTCATCAGTCTTCAATCTTCATCAATCTTCATCAGTCTTCATCAATCTTCAATCTTCATCAGTCTTAATCAATCTTCAATCTTCATCAGTCTTCAATCTTCATCAATCTTCAATCTTCATCAATGTTCATCAATCTTCAATCTTCATCAGTCTTCAGTCTCCATCAGTCTTCAATCTTCATCAGTCTTCAATCTTCATCAATCTTCATTCTTCATCAGTGTTCAATCTTCATCAATCTTCATCAGTCTTCATCAAACTTCAATCTTCATCAGTCTTCAATCTTCATCAGTCTTCATCAATCTTCAATCTTCATCAATCTTCAGCCTTCATCACTCTTCAATCTACATCAATCTTCATTCTTCATCAGTCTTCAATCTTCATCAATCTTCATCAATCTTCAATCTTCATCAATGTTCATCAATCTTCAATCTTCATCAGTCTTCATCAGTCTTCAATCTTCATCAGTCTTCAATCTTCATCAGTTTTCAATCTTCATCAGTCTTCAATCTTCATCAATCTTCAATCTTCATCAGTCTTCATCAGTCTTCATCAAACTTCAATCTTCATCAATCTTCAATCTTCATCAGTCTTCAATCTTCATTCTTCATCACTCTTCAATCTTCATCAGTCTTCATCAGTCTTCAGGCTTCATCAGTCTTCAGTCTTCATCAATCTTCAATCTTCATCAATTTTCAATCTTCAGCAGTCTTCAATCTTCAATCTTCATCAGTCTTCAATCTTCATCAATGTTCAATCTTCATCAATCTTCATCAATCTTCAATCTTCTTCAGTTTTCATCAGTCTTCAATCTTCATCAGTCTTCATCAATTTTCAATCTTCATCAATCTTCAATCTTCATCAATCTTCAATCTTCATCAATATTCAATCTTCATCAATCTTCATCAATCTTCAATCTTCATCAGTCTTCAATCTTCATCAATCTTCATCAATCTTCAACCATCATCAATCTTCATCAATCTTCAATCTTCATCAATCTTCATCAGTCTTCATCAATCTTTAATCTTCATCAATCTTCAATCTTCATCAGTCTTCAATCTTCATCAATCTTCATCAGACTTCATCAATCTTCAATCTTCATCAATCTTCAGTCTTCATCGGTCTTCAATCTTCATCAATATTCATCAATCTTCCATCTTCAATCTTCATCAATCTTCATCAGTCTTCAGCCTTCATCAGTTTTCAATCTTCATCAATCTTCAATCTTCATCAATCTTTAATCTTCATCAGTCTGCCATCTTCATCAGTCTTCAATCTTCATCAATATTCAATCTTCATCAATCTTCATCAATCTTCAATCTTCATCAGTCTTCAATCTTCATCAATCTTCAATCTTCATCAATATTCAATCTTCATCAGTCTTCATCAGTCTTCAATCTTCATCAGTCTTCAATCTTCATCAGTCTTCAATCTTCATCAATCTTCAATCTTCATCAGTCTTCAATCTTCATCAATCTTCCTCAGTCTTCATCAATCTTCATCAATCTTCATCAGTCTTCATCAGTCTTCATCAGTCTTCATCAGTCTTCAATCTTCATCAGTCTTCATCAATCTTCAATCTTCATCAGTCTTCAGTCTTCATCAATCTTTAATCTTCATCAGTCTTCAATCTTCATCAATCTTCAATCTTCATCAATGTTCATCAATCTTCAATCTTCATCAATCTTCAATCTTCATCAGTCCTCAATCTTCATCAATCTTCAATCATCATCAATCTTCAATCTTCATCAATCTTCATCAATCTTCATCAATCTTCATCAATCTTCATCAATCATCAATCCTCATCAATCTTCATCAGTCTTCAATCTTCATCAGTCTTCAATCTTCATCAGTCTTCAATCTTCATCAGTCTTCAGTCTTCATCAGGCTTCAATCTTCATCAGTCATCAATCTTCATCAATGTTCTTCAATCTTCATCAGTCTCCATTAGTCTTCAATCTTCATCAGTCTTCAATCTTCATCAATCTTCATTCTTCATCAGTGTTCAATCTTCATCAATCTTCATCAGTCTTCATCAAACTTCAATCTTCATCAATCTTCAATCTTCTTCAGTCTTCATCAATCTTCAATCTTCATCAATCTTCAGTCTTCAGCACTCTTCAATCTACATCAATCTTCATTCTTCATCAGTCTTCAATCTTCATCAATCTTCATCAATCTTCAATCTTCATCAATGTTCATCAATCTTCAGTCTTCATCAGTCTTCAATCTTCATCAGTTTTCAATCTTCATCAATCTTCATCAGTCTTCAGTCTTCACCCGTCTTCAATCTTCATCAGTCTTCAATCTTCATCAGTCTTCATCAATCTTCAATCTTCATCAATCTTTAATCTTCATCAGTCTGCCATCTTCATCAGTATTCATCAATCTTCAATCTTCATCAATCTTCAATCTTCATCAATATTCAATCTTCATCAATCTTCATCAATCTTCAATCTTCATCAGTCTTCAATCTTCATCAATCTTCAATCTTCATCAATCTTCAATCTTCATCAATATTCAATCTTCATCAGTCTTCATCAATCTTCATCACTCTTCAATCTTCATCAATCTTCAATCATCATCAATCTTCATCAGTCTTCATCAGTCTTCAATCTTCATCAATCTTCATCAATCTTCAGTCTTCAATCTTCATCAGCCTTCAATCTTCATCAGTCTTCATCAATCTTCAACCTTCATCAATCTTCAATCTTCATCAGTCTTCAATCTTCATCAGTCTTCAATCTTCATCAGTCTTCAACCTTCATCAATCTTCAATCTTCATCAGTCTTCATCAATTTTCAGTCTTCATCAATCTTTAATCTTCATCAGTCTTCAATCTTCATCAATCTTCAATCTTCATCAATCTTCATCAATCTTCCATCTTCATCAGTCCTCAATCTTCATCAGTCCTCAATCTTCATCAGTCTTCAATCCTCATCAGTCTTCAATCTTCATCAATCTTCAATCTTCATCAGTCCTCAATCTTCATCAATCTTCATCAATCATCAATCCTCATCAATCTTCATCAGTCTTCAATCTTCATCAGTCTTCAGTCTTCATCAGACTTCAATCTTCATCAATCTTCAATCTTCATCAGTCTTCAATCTTCATCAATCTTCATCAATCTTCATCAGTCTTCAATCTTCATCAATCTTCAATCTTCATCAATCTTCATCAGTCTTCATCAATCTTCAACCTTCATCAATCTTCAATCTTCATCAGTCTTCAATCTTCATCAGTCTTCAATCTTCATCAGTCTTCAACCTTCATCAATCTTCAATCTTCATCAGTCTTCATCAATTTTCAGTCTTCATCAATCTTTAATCTTCATCAGTCTTCAATCTTCATCAATCTTCAATCTTCATCAATCTTCATCAATCTTCCATCTTCATCAGTCCTCAATCTTCATCAGTCCTCAATCTTCATCAGTCTTCAATCCTCATCAGTCTTCAATCTTCATCAATCTTCAATCTTCATCAGTCCTCAATCTTCATCAATCTTCATCAATCATCAATCCTCATCAATCTTCATCAGTCTTCAATCTTCATCAGTCTTCAGTCTTCATCAGACTTCAATCTTCATCAATCTTCAATCTTCATCAGTCTTCAATCTTCATCAATCTTCATCAATCTTCATCAGTCTTCAATCTTCATCAATCTTCAATCTTCATCAATCTTCATCAATCTTCATCAGTCTTCAACCTTCATCAATCTTCAATCTTCATCAGTCTTCAATCTTCATCAGTCTTCAATCTTCATCAGTCTTCAACCTTCATCAATCTTCAATCTTCATCAGTCTTCATCAATTTTCAGTCTTCATCAATCTTTAATCTTCATCAGTCTTCAATCTTCATCAATCTTCAATCTTCATCAATCTTCATCAATCTTCCATCTTCATCAGTCCTCAATCTTCATCAGTCCTCAATCTTCATCAGTCTTCAATCCTCATCAGTCTTCAATCTTCATCAATCTTCAATCTTCATCAGTCCTCAATCTTCATCAATCTTCATCAATCATCAATCCTCATCAATCTTCATCAGTCTTCAATCTTCATCAGTCTTCAGTCTTCATCAGACTTCAATCTTCATCAATCTTCAATCTTCATCAGTCTTCAATCTTCATCAATCTTCATCAATCTTCATCAGTCTTCAATCTTCATCAATCTTCAATCTTCATCAATCTTCATCAGTCTTCAATCTTCATCAATCTTCATCAGTCTTCATCAATCTTCAGTCTTCATCAGTCTTCAATCTTCATCAATCTTCAATCTTCATCAGTCTTCATCAATCTTCAGTCTTCATCAATCTTCAATCTTCATCAAACTTCAATCTTCATCTGTCTTCATCAATCTTCAATCTTCAACAGTCTTCAATCTTCATCAATCTTCAATCTTCATCAATCTTCAATGTTCATCAATCTTCATCAGTCTTCATCAATCTTCAATCTTCATCAGTCTTCAATGTTCATCAATCTTCATCAATCTTCATCAATCTTCAATCTTCTTCAGTCTTCAATCTTCATCAATCTTCAATCTTCATCAGTCTTCATCAAACTTCAATCTTCATCAGTCTTCAATCTTCATCAGTCTTCATCAATCTTCAATCTTCATCAATCTTCAGTCTTCATCACTCTTCAATCTACATCAATCTTCATTCTTCATCAGTCTTCAATCTTCATCAATCTTCATCAATCTTCAATCTTCATCAATGTTCATCAATCTTCAATCTTCATCAGTCTTCAATGTTCATCAATCTTCATCAATCCTCAATCTTCATCAATCTTCATCAATCTTCATCAATCTTCATCAATCTTCCATCTTCATCAGTCTTCAATCCTCATCAATCTTCAATCTTCATCAGTCTTCAATCTTCATCAATCTTCATCAATCTTCATCAATCTTCATCAATCTTCAATCTTCATCAGTCTTCAATCTTCATCAATCTTCATTCTTCATCAGTCTTCAATCTTCATCAATCTTCATCAGTCTTCAATCTTCATCAATCTTCATCAATCTTCATCAATCTTCAATCTTCATCAATGTTCATCAATCTTCAATCTTCATCAATCTTCATTCTTCATCAGTGTTCAATCTTCATCAATCTTCATCAGTCTTCATCAAACTTCAATCTTCATCAATCTTCATCAATCTTCAATCTTCATCAATCTTCATCAATCTTCAATCTTCATCAATCTTCCATCTTCATCAGTCCTCAATCTTCATCAGTCTTCAATCCTCATCAATCTTCAATCTTCATCAATCTTCATCAGTCTTCAATCTTCATCAGTCTTCAATCTTCATCAATCTTCATTCTTCATCAGTGTTCAATCTTCATCAATCTTCATCAATCTTCATCAGTCTTCAATCTTCATCAATCTTCATCAATCTTCATCAATCTTCATCAATCTTCAATCTTCATCAATGTTCATCAATCTTCAATCTTCATCAGTCTTCTTCAGTCTTCAATCTTCATCAGTTTTCAATTTTCATCAATCTTCATCAGTCTTCAGTCTTCATCCGTCTTCAGTCTTCATCCGTCTTCAATCTTCATCCGTCTTCAATCTTCATCCGTCTTCAATCTTCATCCGTCTTCAATCTTCATCCGTCTTCAATCTTCATCCGTCTTCAATCTTCATCAGTCTTCAATCTTCATCAGTCTTCATCAATCTTCAATCTTCATCAATCTTCATCAGTCTTCAGGCTTCATCAGTTTTCAATCTTCATCAGTCTTCATCAATCTTCAATCTTCATCAATCTTTAATCTTCATCAGTCTGCCATCTTCATCAGTATTCATCAATCTTCAATCTTCATCAATCTTCAATCTTCATCAGTCTTCAATCTTCATCAATATTCAATCTTCATCAATCTTCATCAATCTTCAATCTTCATCAGTCTTCAATCGTCATCAATCTTCAATCTTCATCAATATTCAATCTTCATCAGTCTTCATCAGTCTTCAATCTTCATCAGTCTTCAATCTTCATCAATCTTCAATCTTCATCAATCTTCAATCTTCATCAGTCTTCAATCTTCATCAATCTTCCTCAGTCTTCATCAATCTTCAATCTTCATCAGTCTTCATCAGTCTTCAATCTTCTTCAATCTTCAATCTTCATCAGTCTTCAATCTTCATCAGCCTTCAATCTTCATCAGTCTTCATCAATCTTCAACCTTCATCAGTCTTCAATCTTCATCAATCTTCATCAATCTTCAATCTTCATCAATCTTCCATCTTCATCATTCCTCAATCTTCATCAGTCTTCAATCTTCATCAATCTTCAATCTTCATCAATCTTCATCAATCTTCAATCTTCATCAATCTTCAATCTTCATCAGTCCTCAATCTTCATCAATCTTCAATCATCATCAATCTTCATCAATCTTCAATCTTCATCAATCTTCAATCTTCATCAGTCCACAATCTTCATCAGTCCTCAATCTTCATCAATCTTCAATCTTCATCAATCTTCATCAATCATCAATCCTCATCAATCTTCATCAGTCTTCAATCTTCATCAGTCTTCAATCTTCATCAGTCTTCAGTCTTCATCAGTCTTCAATCTTCATCAATCTTCAATCTTCATCAGTCTTCAATCTTCATCAGTCTTGAATCTTCATCAATCTTCATCAATCTTCAATCTTCATCAATCTTCAATCTTCATCAGTCTTCAATCTTCATGAATCTTCATCAGTCTTCATCAATCTTCAGTCTTCATCAATCTTCAGTCTTCATCAGTCTTCAATCTTCATCAATCTTCAATCTTCATCAATGTTCATCAATCTTCAGTCTTCATCAGTCTTCAATCTTCATCAGTCTTCAATCTTCATCAGTCTTCATCAATCTTCAATCTTCATCAAACTTTAATCTTCATCAATCTTCAATCTTCAACAGTCTTCAATCTTCATCAATCTTCAATCTTCATCAGTCTTCAATCTTCATCAATCTTCAATCTTCATCAATCTTCATCAGTCTTCATCAATCTTCAATCTTCATCAGTCTTCAATCTTCATCAGTCTTCATCAGTCTTCAATCTTCATCAGTCTTCATCAGTCTTCAATCTTCATCAATCTTCATTCTTCATCAGTCTTCAATCTTCATCAATCTTCATCAGTCTTCAATCTTCATCAATCTTCATCAATCTTCATCAATCTTCAATCTTCATCAATGTTCATCAATCTTCAATCTTCATCAATCTTCATTCTTCATCAGTGTTCAATCTTCATCAATCTTCATCAGTCTTCATCAAACTTCAATCTTCATCAATCTTCATCAATCTTCAATCTTCATCAATCTTCATCAATCTTCAATCTTCATCAATCTTCCATCTTCATCAGTCCTCAATCTTCATCAGTCTTCAATCCTCATCAATCTTCAATCTTCATCAATCTTCATCAGTCTTCAATCTTCATCAGTCTTCAATCTTCATCAATCTTCATTCTTCATCAGTGTTCAATCTTCATCAATCTTCATCAGTCTTCAATCTTCATCAATCTTCATCAATCTTCATCAATCTTCATCAATCTTCATCAATCTTCAATCTTCATCAATGTTCATCAATCTTCAATCTTCATCAGTCTTCTTCAGTCTTCAATCTTCATCAGTTTTCAATCTTCATCAATCTTCATCAGTCTTCAGTCTTCATCCGTCTTCAGTCTTCATCCGTCTTCAATCTTCATCCGTCTTCAATCTTCATCCGTCTTCAATCTTCATCAGTCTTCAATCTTCATCAGTCTTCATCAATCTTCAATCTTCATCAATCTTCATCAGTCTTCAGGCTTCATCAGTTTTCAATCTTCATCAGTCTTCATCAATCTTCAATCTTCATCAATCTTTAATCTTCATCAGTCTGCCATCTTCATCAGTATTCATCAATCTTCAATCTTCATCAATCTTCAATCTTCATCAATCTTCAATCTTCATCAGTCTTCAATCTTCATCAATATTCAATCTTCATCAATCTTCATCAATCTTCAATCTTCATCAGTCTTCAATCTTCATCAGTCTTCAATCGTCATCAATCTTCAATCTTCATCAATATTCAATCTTCATCAGTCTTCATCAGTCTTCAATCTTCATCAGTCTTCAATCTTCATCAATCTTCAATCTTCATCAATCTTCAATCTTCATCAGTCTTCAATCTTCATCAATCTTCCTCAGTCTTCATCAATCTTCAATCTTCATCAGTCTTCATCAGTCTTCAATCTTCTTCAATCTTCAATCTTCATCAGTCTTCAATCTTCATCAGCCTTCAATCTTCATCAGTCTTCATCAATCTTCAACCTTCATCAGTCTTCAATCTTCATCAATCTTCATCAATCTTCAATCTTCATCAATCTTCCATCTTCATCATTCCTCAATCTTCATCAGTCTTCAATCTTCATCAATCTTCAATCTTCATCAATCTTCATCAATCTTCAATCTTCATCAGTCCTCAATCTTCATCAATCTTCAATCATCATCAATCTTCATCAATCTTCAATCTTCATCAATCTTCAATCTTCATCAGTCCACAATCTTCATCAGTCCTCAATCTTCATCAATCTTCAATCTTCATCAATCTTCATCAATCATCAATCCTCATCAATCTTCAGTCTTCAATCTTCATCAGTCTTCAATCTTCATCAGTCTTCAGTCTTCATCAGTCTTCAATCTTCATCAATCTTCAATCTTCATCAGTCTTCAATCTTCATCAGTCTTGAATCTTCATCAATCTTCATCAATCTTCAATCTTCATCAATCTTCAATCTTCATCAGTCTTCAATCTTCATGAATCTTCATCAGTCTTCATCAATCTTCAGTCTTCATCAATCTTCAGTCTTCATCAGTCTTCAATCTTCATCAATCTTCAATCTTCATCAATGTTCATCAATCTTCAGTCTTCATCAGTCTTCAATCTTCATCAGTCTTCAATCTTCATCAGTCTTCATCAATCTTCAATCTTCATCAAACTTTAATCTTCATCAATCTTCAATCTTCAACAGTCTTCAATCTTCATCAATCTTCAATGTTCATCAATCTTCAATCTTCATCAGTCTTCAATCTTCATCAATCTTCAATCTTCATCAATCTTCATCAGTCTTCATCAATCTTCAATCTTCATCAGTCTTCAATCTTCATCAGTCTTCATCAGTCTTCAATCTTCATCAGTCTTCATCAGTCTTCAATCTTCATCAGTCTTCATCAATCTTCAATCTTCATCAAACTTCAGTCTTCATCACTCTTCAATCTACATCAATCTTCATTCTTCATCAGTCTTCATTCTTCATCAGTCTTCAATCTTCATCAATCTTCATCAATCTTCAATCTTCATCAGTCTTCAATCTTCATCAGTCTTCAATCTTCATCAGTCTTCATCAATCTTCAATCTTCATCAAACTTCAATCTTCATCTGTCTTC
Organism: Heterodontus francisci; assembly: GCF_036365525.1. Lineage (NCBI taxonomy): Eukaryota > Metazoa > Chordata > Chondrichthyes > Heterodontiformes > Heterodontidae > Heterodontus > Heterodontus francisci. The sequence goes on along the minus strand of NW_027142146.1, from coordinate 75,593 downwards.
ATCAATCTTCAATCTTCATCAATCTTCAATCTTCATCAGTCTTCATCAATCTTCAATCTTCAACAGTCTTCAATCTTCATCAATCTTCAATGTTCATCAATCTTCAATCTTCATCAGTCTTCATCAGTCTTCAATCTTCATCAATCTTCAATCTTCATCAATCTTCATCAGTCTTCATCAATCTTCAATCTTCATCAGTCTTCAATCTTCATCAGTCTTCATCAGTCTTCATCAATCTTCATTCTTCATCAGTGTTCAATCTTCATCAATCTTCAATCTTCATCAGTCTTCAATCTTCATCAATCTTCATCAATCTTCAATCTTCATCAATCTTCAGTCTTCATCACTCTTCAATCTACATCAATCTTCATTCTTCATCAGTCTTCAATCTTCATCAATCTTCATCAATCTTCATCAATCTTCAATCTTCATCAATGTTCATCAATCTTCAATCTTCATCAGTCTTCAATCTTCATCAATCTTCAATCTTCATCAGTCTTCAATCTTCATCTGTCTTCATCAATCTTCAATCTTCATCAATCTTCAATCTTCATCAGTCTTCATCAATCTTCAATCTTCAACAGTCTTCAATCTTCATCAATCTTCAATCTTCATCAATCTTCAATCTTCATCAGTCTTCAATCTTCATCAGTCTTCAATCTTCATCAATCTTCAATCTTCATCAATCTTCATCAGTCTTCATCAATCTTCAATCTTCATCAGTCTTCAATCTTCATCAGTCTTCATCAGTCTTCATCAATCTTCAATCTTCATCAGTCTTCAATCTTCATCAATCTTCAATCTTCATCAATGTTCATCAATCTTAAATCTTCATCAGTCTCCATCAGTCTTCAATCTTCATCAGTCTTCAATCTTCATCAATCTTCATTCTTCATCAGTGTTCAATCTTCATCAATCTTCATCAGTCTTCATCAAACTTCAATCTTCATCAATCTTCAATCTTCATCAGTCTTCAATCTTCATCAGTCTTCATCAATCTTCAATCTTCATCAATCTTCAGCCTTCATCACTCTTCAATCTACATCAATCTTCATTCTTCATCAGTCTTCAATCTTCATCAATCTTCATCAATCTTCATCAATCTTCAATCTTCATCAATGTTCATCAATCTTCAATCTTCATCAGTCTTCATCAGTCTTCAATCTTCATCAGTCTTCAATCTTCATCAGTGTTCAATCTTCATCAATCTTCATCAGTCTTCATCAAACTTCAATCTTCATCAATCTTCAATCTTCATCAGTCTTCAATCTTCATCAGTCTTCATCAATCTTCAATCTTCATCAATCTTCAGTCTTCATCACTCTTCAATCTACATCAATCTACATTCTTCATCAGTCTTCAATCTTCATCAATCTTCATCAATCTTCAGTCTTCATCAGTCTTCAGTCTTCATCAATATTCAATCTTCATCAATCTTCATCAATCTTCAATCTTCATCAGTCTTCAATCTTCATCAATCTTTGTCTTTTGCGAGGAGCAGCCTTGATAGAACGGGGTGCGGAGCGGACTTTCAGCTGAGCGGTCAATTTCAGACCGGGGACTGCTGGGTAGGGGAAAACTATTTATTTGGGCAGTTTTAAAATCTTTGTCTTTTGCGAGGAGCAGCCTTGATAGAACGGGGTGCGGAGCGGACTTTCAGCTGAGCGGTCAATTTCAGACCGGGGACTGCTGGGTAGGGGAAAACTATTTATTTGGGCAGTTTTAAAATCTTTGTCTTTTGCGAGGAGCAGCCTTGATAGAACGGGGTGCGGAGCGGACTTTCAGCTGAGCGGTCAATTTCAGACCGGGGACTGCTGGGTAGGGGAAAACTATTTATTTGGGCAGTTTTAAAATCTTTGTCTTTTGCGAGGAGCAGCCTTGATAGAACGGGGTGCGGAGCGGACTTTCAGCTGAGCGGTCAATTTCAGACCGGGGACTGCTGGGTAGGGGAAAACTATTTATTTGGGCAGTTTTAAAATCTTTGTCTTTTGCGAGGAGCAGCCTTGATAGAACGGGGTGCGGAGCGGACTTTCAGCTGAGCGGTCAATTTCAGACCGGGGACTGCTGGGTAGGGGAAAACTATTTATTTGGGCAGTTTTAAAATCTTTGTCTTTTGCGAGGAGCAGCCTTGATAGAACGGGGTGCGGAGCGGACTTTCAGCTGAGCGGTCAATTTCAGACCGGGGACTGCTGGGTAGGGGAAAACTATTTATTTGGGCAGTTTTAAAATCTTTGTCTTTTGCGAGGAGCAGCCTTGATAGAACGGGGTGCGGAGCGGACTTTCAGCTGAGCGGTCAATTTCAGACCGGGGACTGCTGGGTAGGGGAAAACTATTTATTTGGGCAGTTTTAAAATCTTTGTCTTTTGCGAGGAGCAGCCTTGATAGAACGGGGTGCGGAGCGGACTTTCAGCTGAGCGGTCAATTTCAGACCGGGGACTGCTGGGTAGGGGAAAACTATTTATTTGGGCAGTTTTAAAATCTTTGTCTTTTGCGAGGAGCAGCCTTGATAGAACGGGGTGCGGAGCGGACTTTCAGCTGAGCGGTCAATTTCAGACCGGGGACTGCTGGGTAGGGGAAAACTATTTATTTGGGCAGTTTTAAAATCTTTGTCTTTTGCGAGGAGCAGCCTTGATAGAACGGGGTGCGGAGCGGACTTTCAGCTGAGCGGTCAATTTCAGACCGGGGACTGCTGGGTAGGGGAAAACTATTTATTTGGGCAGTTTTAAAATCTTTGTCTTTTGCGAGGAGCAGCCTTGATAGAACGGGGTGCGGAGCGGACTTTCAGCTGAGCGGTCAATTTCAGACCGTGGACTGCTGGGTAGGGGAAAACTATTTATTTGGGCAGTTTTAAAATCTTTGTCTTTTGCGAGGAGCAGCCTTGATAGAACGGGGTGCGGAGCGGACTTTCAGCTGAGCGGTCAATTTCAGACCGGGGACTGCTGGGTAGGGGAAAACTATTTATTTGGGCAGTGGCAGTACCCGAGACACTACACGTGTAGTGTCTCCCACCCACCCTCCTCCTCTAACCAAAAAAAAAGGACTCTAGGGTGTTGATAAGGTAAGCTTTTTATTTAAAACTTCAGTCCGTCGGATTGCTAAGCGAACAAGTTTTGACTTTTTTTTTCGTTTGGTTTTTCAGTAGATTTATTGGGAATCTAGAATAGTGGGAATGGAGGTAAAGGCAGTTGTATGTTCCTCCTGCAGAATGTGGGAGGTAGGGGTCGCCAAGAGTGTCCCTGCTGACTGCATCTGCGGGAAGTGCACCCAACTCCAGCTCCTCGCAGACCGCGTTAGGGAGCTGGAGCTGGATGAACTTCGGATCATTCGGGAGGCGGAGGGGATTATTGACAAGAGTTATAGGGAGGCAGTCACACCTCAGGTAAAAGAAGTAGGTAGATGGGTTACCGTCAGGGGAAGGAAAGGGAACCAGCAGGCAGTGCAGGGATCCCCTGTGGCCGTTTCCCTCAACAACAGGTATACCGTTTTGGATACTGTTAGGGGGGACGACTTACCAGGGGTAAGCAATGGGGTGCAGGTCTCTGGCACAGAGTCTGTCCCTGTTGCTCAGAAGGGAAAAAGGAAGAGGAGCAGAGCATTAGTCATTGGGGACTCCATAGTTAGGGGAACAGATAGGAGGTTCTGTGGGAACGAGAGAGACTCACGGTTGGTGTGTTGCCTCCCAGGTGCCAGGGTACGTGATGTCTCCGATCGTGTTTTTGGGATCCTTAAGGGGGAGGGGGAGCACCCCCAAGTCGTGGTCCACATAGGCACCAACGACATAGGTAGGAAGAGAGATGGGGATTTAAGGCAGAAATTCAGGGAGCTAGGGTGGAAGCTTAGAGCGAGAACAACCAGAGTTGTTATCTCTGGGTTGTTGCCTGTGCCACGTGCTAGCGAAGAGAGGAATAGGGAGAGAGAGGAGTTGAACACGTGGCTGCAGGGATGGTGTAGGAGGGAGGGTTTTGGTTTCCTGGATAATTGGGGCTCTTTCTGGGGTAGGTGGGACCTCTACAAACAGGATGGTCTTCACCTGAACCAGAGGGGTACCAATATCCTGGGGGGGAGATTTGTTAGTGCTCTTCGGGGGGGTTTAAACTAAATCAGCAGGGGAATGGGAACCTAAATTGTAGTTCCAGTGTACAGGCTGTTGAGAGTAGTGAGGTAGGGGATAAGGTTACAGGGACGCAAGAGGGCACTGGCAAGCAAGAACTTGGTTTAAAGTGTGTCTACTTCAACGCCAGGAGCATCCGGAATAAGGTGGGTGAGCTTGCAGCATGGGTTGGTACCTGGGATCCTGATGTTGTGGCCATTTCGGAGACATGGGTAGAGCAGGGGCAGGAATGGATGTTGCAGGTTCCGGGATTTAGATGTTTCAGAAAGAACAGAGAAGAGGGTAAAAGAGGGGGGTGTGTGGCATTGTTAATCAAGGAAAGTATTACAGCGGCAGAAAGGACGTTTGAGGACTCGTCTACTGAGGTAGTATGGGCCGAGGTTAGAAACAGGAGAGGAGAGGTCACCCTGTTGGGAGTTTTCTATAGACCTCCGAATAGTTCCAGAGATGTAGAGGAAAGGATAGCGAAGATGATTCTCGACAGGAGCGAGAGTAACAGGGTAGTGGTTATGGGGGACTTTAACTTTCCAAATATTGACTGGAAATACTATAGTTCGAGTACTTTAGATGGGTCTGTTTTTGTCCAGTGTGTGCAGGAGGGTTTTCTGACACAGTATGTGGACAGGCCAACCAGGGGCGATGCCACATTGGATTTGGTACTGGGTAATGAACCCGGCCAGGTGTTTGATTTAGATGTAGGTGAGCACTTTGGCGATAGTGATCACAATTCGGTTAGGTTTACCTTAGCGATGGGCAGGGACAGGTATATACCGCAGGGCAAGAATTATAGCTGGGGGAAAGGAAATTATGACGCGATTAGGCAAGATTTAGGATGTGTAGGATGGGGAAGGAAACTGCAGGGGATGGGCACAAACGAAATGTGGAGCTTATTCAAGGAGCAGCTAATGCGTGTCCTTGATAAGTATGTACCTGTCAGGCAGGGAGGAAGTTGTCGAGCAAGGGAGCCGTGGTTTACTCAAGAAGTTGAAGCGCTTGTCAAGAGGAAGAGGGCGGCTTATGTTAGGATGAGACGTGAAGGCTCAGTTAGGGCGCTTGAGAGTTACAAGCTAGCCAGGAAGGATCTAAAGGGAGGGCTAAGAAGAGCAAGGAGAGGACACGAGAAGTCATTGGCGGATAGGATCAAAGAAAACCCTAAGGCTTTCTATAGGTATATCAGGAATAAACGAATGATAAGAGTTAGAACAGGGCCAATCAAGGATAGTAGTGGGAAGTTGTGTGCGGAATCAGAGGAGATAGGGGAAGCGTTAAATGAATATTTTTCGTCAGTATTTACAGTAGAGAAAGAAAATGTTGCCGAGGAGATTACTGAGATACAGCCTACTAGGCTAGATGGGATTGAGATTCACAAGGAGGAGGTGTTAGCAATTTTGGAAAGAGTGAAAATAGGTAAGTCCCCTGGGCCAGATGGGATTTATCCTAGGATTCTCTGGGAAGCCAGGGAGGAGATTGCAGAGCCGTTGTTGTTGATCTTTAAGTCGTCATTGTCGACAGGAGTAGTGCCGGAGGACTGGAGGATAGCAAATGTTGTCCCCTTGTTCAAGAAGGGGAGTAGAGACAGCCCTGGTAATTATAGACCTGTGAGCCTTACTTCGGTTGTGGGTAAAATGTTGGAAAAGGTTATAAGAGACAGGATTTATAATCATCTTGAAAAGAATAAGTTCATTTGCGATAGTCAGCACGGTTTTTGTGAAAGGTAGGTCGTGCCTCACAAACCTTATTGAGTTTTTCGAGAAGGTGACCAAACAGGTGGATGAGGGTAAAGCCGTGGATGTGGTGTATATGGATTTCAGTAAGGCGTTTGATAAGGTTCCCCACGGTAGGCTATTGCAGAAAATACGCAAGTATGGGGTTGAAGGTGATTTAGAGCTTTGGATCAGAAATTGGCTAGCTGAAAGAAGACAGAGGGTGGTGGTTGATGGCAAATGTTCATCCTGGAGTTTAGTTACTAGTGGTGTACCGCAAGGTTCTGTTTTGGGGCCACTGCTGTTTGTCATTTTTATAAACGACCTGGATGAGGGTGTAGAAGGGTGGGTTAGTAAATTTGCGGATGACACGAAGGTCGGTGGAGTTGTGGATAGTGTCGAAGGGTGTTGTAGGGTACAGAGGGACATAGATAGGCTGCAGAGCTGGGCTGAGAGATGGCAAATGGAGTTTAATGCGGAGAAGTGTGAGGTGATTCACTTTGGAAGGAGTAACAGCAATGCAGAGTACTGGGCTAATGGGAAGATTCTTGGTAGTGTAGATGAGCAGAGAGATCTTGGTATCCAGGTACATAAATCCCTGAAAGTTGCTACCCAGGTTAATAGGGCTGTTAAGAAGGCATATGGTGTGTTAGCCTTTATTAGTAGGGGGATCGAGTTTCAGAGCCACGGGGTCATGATGCAGCTGTACAAAACTCTGGTGAGGCCGCACCTGGAGTATTGCGTGCAGTTCTGGTCACCGCATTATAGGAAGGATGTCGAAGCTTTGGAAAGGGTGCAGAGGAGATTTAGTAGGATGTTGCCTGGTATGGAAGGAAGGTCTTACGAGGAAAGGCTGAGACACTTGGGGTTGTTTTCGTTAGAGAGAAGGAGGAGGAGAGGTGACTTAATAGAGACATACAAGATAATCAGAGGGTTAGATAGGGTGGATAGTGAGAGTCTTTTTCCTCGGATGAGGATGGCAAACACGAGGGGACATAGCTTTAAGTTGAGGGGTGAAAGATATAGGACAGATGTCAGAGGTAGTTTCTTTACGCAGAGAGTAGTAGGGGCGTGGAACGCCCTGCCTGCAACAGTAGTAGACTCGCCAACTTTAAGGGCATTTAAGTGGTCATTGGATAGACATATGGATGTAAATGGAATAGTGTAGGTCAGATGATCGGCGCAACATCGAGGGCCGAAGGGCCTGTACTGCGCTGTAATATTCTAATTCTAATTCTAATTCTTCATCTTCAATCTTCTTCATCTTCATCTTCTTCATCTTCATCTTCATCTTCTTCATCTTTATCTTCATCTTCTTTTTCATCATCTTCAATCTTCATCTTCTTTATCTTCATCTTCATCTTCTTCTTCTTCATCTTCATCTTCATCTTCATCTTCTTCTTCATCTTCTTCAATCTTCATCTTCTTCATCTTCATCATCTTCAATCTTCATCTTGATCTTCATCTTCATCTTCATCTTCATCTTCATCTTCATCTTCAATCTTCATTTTCATCTTCGATCTTCATCTTCATCTTCTTCATCATCTTCATCTTCATCTTCATCATCTTCATCTTCAATCTTCATCTTCATCTTCTTCATCTTCCCCTTCATCTTCATCTTCATCTTCTTCATCTTTATCTTCATCTTCTTCATCTTCATCTTCTTCTTCATCTTCTTCAATCATCATCTTCTTCATCTTCATCTTTATCCTCTTCATCTTCATCTTCATCTTCTTCATCTTCTTCAATCTTCATCTTCTTCATCTTCATCATCTTCATTTTCATCTTCTTCTTCATCTTCTTCATCTTCAATCTTCTTCATCTTCTTCTTCATCTTCTTCATCTTCATATTCTTCATCTTCTTCAATCTTCATCATCTTCATCTTCATCTTCATTTTCATCATCTTCATCTTCAATCTTCATCTTCATCTTCATCTTCTTCATCTTCACCTTCACCTTCATCTTCTTCTTCATCTTCTTCATCTTCATCTTCTTCGTCTTCGTCTTCATCTTCTTCGTTTTCGTCTTCATCTTCATCTTCTTCATCTTCTTCATCTTATCTTCTTCATCTTCATCTTCATCTTCAATCTTCAATCTTCATCTTCTTCATCTTCATCTTCGTCTTCATCTTCGTCTTCATCTTCTTCTTCATCTTCTTCATCTTCATCTTCATCTTCATCTTCTTCATCTTCATCTTCTTCGTCTTCATCTTCATCATCTTCTTCATCTTATCTTCATCTTCATCTTCATCTTCTTCATCTTCTTCATCTTCTTCATCTTCATCTTCATCTTCTTCATCTTCAATCTTCATCTTCATCTTCTTCATCTTCATCTGCATCTTCATCTTCTTATTCATCTTCATCTTCATCTTCTACATCTTCATCTTCTTCATCTTCATCTTCATCTTCTTCATCTTCAATCTTCATCTTCATCTTCATCTTCTTCATCTTCAATCTTCATCTTCATCTTCATCTTCTTCATCTTCATCTTCTTCATCTTCTTCAATCTTCATCTTCTTCATCTTCATCATCATCTTCATCTTCAATCTTCAACTTCATCTTCATCTTCATCTTCTTCATCTTCACCTTCATCTTCATCTTCATCTTCTTCTTCATCTTCTTCATCTTCATCTTCTTCATCTTCATCTTCAATCTTCATCTTCATCTTCAATCTTCCATCTTCATCTTCATCTTCTTCATCTTCGTCTTCTTCATCTTCGTCTTCTTCATCTTCATCTTCATCTTCTTCTTCATCTTCATCTTCATCTTCATCTTCATCTTCATCTTCTTCATCTTCATCTTCATCTTCTTCATCTTCAACTACTTCGTCTTCATCTTCATCATCTTCTTCATCTTATCTTCTTCATCTTCATATTCATCTTCAATCTTCATCTTCTTCATCTTCTTCATCTTCATCTTCATCATCTTCTTCATCTTCGATCTTCATCTTCATCTTCTTCTTCATCATCTTCATCTTCTTCATCTTCAATCTTCATCTTCATCTTCTTCATCTTCATCTTCAATCTTCATCTTCATCATCTTCATCTTCTTCATCTTCATCTTCATCTTCATCTTCTTCTTCATCATCATCTTCATCTTCATCTTGATCTTCATCATCTTCATCTTCATCTTCAATCTTCAATCTTCAATCTTCATTTTCATCTTCGATCTTCATCTTCATCTTCATCTTCATCTTCATCTTCATCTTCATCTTCTTCATCTTCTTCATCTTCATCTTTATCTGCATCTTCATCTTCATCTTCATCTTCATCTTCATCTTCTTCATCTTCAACCTTCATCTTCTTCATCTTCATCTTGATCTTCATCATCTTCATCTTCTTCATCTTCATCTTCAATCTTCATTTTCATCTTCGATCTTCATCTTCGTCTTCGTCTTCGTCTTCATCATCTTCATCTTCATCTTCATCTTCATCTTCTTCATCTTCATCTTCATCTTCTTCATCTTCTTCATCTTCTTCATCTTCTTCAACTTCTTCATCTTCATCTTCATCATCTTCATCTTCATCTTCATCCTCTTCATCTTCATCTTCTTCATCTTGATCTTCATCTTCTTCATCTTCTTCATCTTCTTCATCTTCAATCTTCATCTTCTTCATCTTTATCTTCATCTTCTTCATCTTCATCTTCTTCTTCATCTTCTTCAATCATCATCTTCTTCATCTTCATCTTTATCCTCTTCATCTTCATCTTCATCTTCTTCATCTTCTTCAATCTTCATCTTCTTCATCTTCATCATCTTCATCTTCATCTTCTTCTTCATCTTCTTCATCTTCAATCTTCTTCATCTTCTTCATCTTCTTCATCTTCATATTCTTCATCTTCTTCAATCTTCATCATCTTCATCTTCATCTTCATCTTCATTTTCATCATCTTCATCTTCAATCTTCATCTTCATCTTCATCTTCTTCATCTTCACCTTCACCTTCATCTTCTTCTTCATCTTCTTCATCTTCATCTTCTTCGTCTTCGTCTTCATCTTCTTCGTTTTCGTCTTCATCTTCATCTTCTTCATCTTCTTCATCTTATCTTCTTCATCTTCATCTTCAATCTTCAATCTTCATCTTCTTCATCTTCATCTTCATCTTCTTCATCTTCGTCTTCATCTTCTTCTTCATCTTCTTCATCTTCATCTTCATCTTCATCTTCTTCATCTTCATCTTCATCTTCTTCGTCTTCATCTTCATCATCTTCTTCATCTTATCTTCATCTTCATCTTCATCTTCATCTTCTTCATCTTCTTCATCTTCTTCATCTTCATCTTCATCTTCATCTTCTTCATCTTCAATCTTCATCTTCATCTTCTTCATCTTCATCTGCATCTTCATCTTCTTATTCATCTTCATCTTCATCTTCTACATCTTCATCTTCTTCATCTTCATCTTCATCTTCTTCATCTTCAATCTTCATCTTCATCTTCATCTTCTTCATCTTCAATCTTCTTCATCTTCATCTTCATCTTCTTCATCTTCATCTTCTTCATCTTCTTCAATCTTCATCTTCTTCATCTTCATCATCATCTTCATCTTCAATCTTCAACTTCATCTTCATCTTCTTCATCTTCACCTTCATCTTCATCTTCATCTTCTTCTTCATCTTCTTCATCTTCATCTTCAATCTTCATCTTCATCTTCATCTTCATCTTCATCTTCATCTTCTTCATCTTCATCTTCTTCGTCTTCATCTTCATCATCTTCTTCATCTTATCTTCATCTTCATCTTCATCTTCATCTTCTTCATCTTCTTCATCTTCATCTTCATCTTCTTCATCTTCAATCTTCATCTTCATCTTCTTCATCTTCATCTGCATCTTCATCTTCTTATTCATCTTCATCTTCATCTTCTACATCTTCATCTTCTTCATCTTCATCTTCATCTTCTTCATCTTCAATCTTCATCTTCATCTTCATCTTCTTCATCTTCAATCTTCTTCATCTTCATCTTCATCTTCTTCATCTTCATCTTCTTCATCTTCTTCAATCTTCATCTTCTTCATCTTCATCATCATCTTCATCTTCAATCTTCAACTTCATCTTCATCTTCATCTTCTTCATCTTCACCTTCATCTTCATCTTCTTCTTCATCTTCTTCATCTTCATCTTCTTCATCTTCATCTTCAATCTTCATCTTCATCTTCAATCTTCCATCTTCATCTTCATCTTCTTCATCTTCGTCTTCTTCATCTTCATCTTCTTCATCTTCATCTTCTTCTTCATCTTCATCTTCATCTTCTTCATCTTCGTCTTCTTCATCTTCATCTTCTTCATCTTCATCTTCTTCATCTTCATCTTCATCTTCATCTTCATCTTCATCTTCTTCATCTTCATCTTCATCTTCTTCATCTTCTTCATCTTATCTTCTTCATCTTCATATTCATCTTCAATCTTCATCTTCTTCATCTTCTTCATCTTCATCTTCATCATCTTCTTCATCTTCGATCTTCATCTTCATCTTCTTCTTCATCATCTTCGTCTTCTTCATCTTCAATCTTCATCTTCATCTTCTTCATCTTCATCTTCAATCTTCATCTTCATCATCTTCATCTTCTTCATCTTCATCTTCATCTTCATCTTCTTCTTCATCATCATCTTCATCTTCATCTTCAATCTTCAATCTTCATTTTCATCTTCGATCTTCATCTTCATCTTCTTCATCTTCATCTTCATCTTCATCTTCATCTTCATCTTCTTCATCTTCTTCATCTTCATCTTTATCTGCATCTTCATCTTCATCTTCTTCATCTTCAACCTTCATCTTCTTCATCTTCATCTTGATCTTCTTCATCTTCAATCTTCATTTTCATCTTCGATCTTCATCTTCGTCTTCGTCTTCGTCTTCATCATCTTCATCTTCATCTTCATCTTCATCTTCATCTTCTTCATCTTCATCTTCATCTTCTTCATCTTCTTCAACTTCTTCATCTTCATCTTCATCTTCATCTTCATCTTCATCTTCATCCTCTTCATCTTCATCTTCTTCATCTTGATCTTCATCTTCTTCATCTTCTTCATCTTCAATCTTCATCTTCTTCATCTTCAATCTTCAACGTCAGCTTCTTCATCTTCTTCATCTTCAATCTTCATCTTCAATCTTCTTCATCTTCATCTTCATCTTCTTCATCTTCAATCTTCTTCATCTTCATCTTCATCTTCTTCATCTTCATCTTCATCTTCCATCTTCATCTTCATCTTCAATCATCTTCATCTTCAATCATCTTCATCTTCATCTTCTTCATCTTCAATCTGCTTCATCTTCATCTTCATCTTCTTCATCTTCATCTTCATCTTCTTCATCTTTATCTTCATCTTCTTTTTCATCATCTTCAATCTTCATCTTCTTCATCTTCATCTTCATCTTCTTCATCATCTTCATCTTCATCTTCATCTTCTTCATCATCTTCATCTTCATCTTCATCTTCTTCTTCATCTTCTTCAATCTTCATCTTCTTCATCTTCATCTTCATCATCTTCATCTTCAATCTTCATCTTCATCTTCATTTTCTTCATCTTCATCTTCATCTACAATCTTCAATCTTTATCTTCATCTTCGATCTTCATCTTCATCTTCTTCATCATCTTCATCTTCATCTTCATCTTCATCATCTTCATCTTCAATCTTCATCTTCATCTTCATCTTCTTCATCTTCACCTTCATCTTCATCTTCATCTTCTTCTTCATCTTCTTCATCTTCATCTTCATCTTCATCTTCATCTGCTTCATCTTCATCTTCTTCATCTTCATCTTCTTCAATCTTCATCTTCATCTTCAATCTTCAATCTTCATCTTCATCTTCTTCATCTTCTTCATCTTCGTCATCTTCATCTTCTTCATCTTCATCGTCATCTTCTTCTTCATCTTCATCATCTTCATCTACTTCATCTTCATCTTCTTCGTCTTCATCTTCATCATCTTATCTTCTTCATCTTCATCTTCATCATCTTCATCTTCAATCTTCAATCTTCATCTTCATCTTCATCTTCATCTTCTTCATCCTCATCTTCATCCTCATCTTCTTCATCTTCGATCTTCATCATCTTCATCTTCATCTTCTTCATCTTCAATCTTCATCTTCATCTTCTTCATCTTCATCTTCAATCTTCATCTTCATCATCTTCATCTTCTTCATCTTCATCTTCAATCTTCAATCTTCAATCTTCATCTTCTTCATCTTCATCTTCTTCTTCATCATCTTCTTCATCTTCATCTTCTTCATCTTCAATCTTCATCTTCATCTTCATCTTGATCTTCTTCATCTTGATCTTCTTCATCTTCATCTTCTTCATCTTCATCTTCAATTTTCAATCTTCATTTTCATCTTCCATCTTCATCTTCTTCATCTTCTTCATCATCTTCTTCATCATCTTCATCTTCTTCATCTTCATCTTCTTCATCGTCATATTCTTCATCTTCTTCATCATCTTCATCTTCTTCAATCTTCATCATCTTCTTCATCTTCATCTTCAATCTTCATCTTCTTCATCTTCATCTTCACCTTCATCTTCATCTTCATCTTCATCTTCATCTTCATCTTCATCTTCTTCATCTTCATCTTCTTCAACGTCATCTTCTTCATCTTCATCTTCATCTTCATCTTCTTCATCTTCATCTTCATCTTGATCTTGATCTTCATCTTCTTCATCTTTTTCTTCATCTTCTCCATCTTCAATCTTCATCTTCATCTTCTTCATTTTCAATCTTCAACGTCAGCTTCTTCATCTTCATCTTCATCTTCTTCATCTTCAATCTTCATCTTCAATCTTCTTCATCTTCATCTTCATCTTCTTCATCTTCATCTTCAATCTTCTTCATCTTCATCTTCATCTTCTTCATCTTCTTCATCTTCATCTTCATCTTCATCTTCTTCATCTTCGTCTTCTTCATCTTCATCTTCATCTTCATCTTCATCTTCTTCTTCATCTTCATCTTCTTCATCTTCAACTTCTTCGTCTTCATCTTCATCATCTTCTTCATCTTATCTTCTTCATCTTCATCTTCATCTTCATCTTCAATCTTCATCTTCTTCATCTTCATCTTCTTCATCTTCATCTTCATCATCTTCTTCATCTTCGATCTTCATCATCATCTTCTTCATCTTCATCTTCATCTTCTTCTTCATCATCTTCATCATCTTCAATCTTCATCTTCATCTTCATCTTCATCTTCAATCTTCAATCTTCATCTTCATCATCTTCATCTTCTTCATCTTCATCTTCATCTTCTTCTTCATCATCTTCTTCATCTTCATCTTGATCTTCATCATCTTCATCTTCTTCATCTTCATCTTCATCTTCAATCTTCAATCTTCATTTTCATCTTCGATCTTCGTCTTCATCTTCATCTTCTTCATCTTCATCTTCATCTTCATCTTCTTCATCTTCTTCATCTTCATCTTCATCTTTATCTGCATCTTCATCTTCTTCATCTTCAACCTTCATCTTCTTCATCTTCATCTTGATCTTCATCATCTTCATCTTCAATCTGCTTCATCTTCATCTTCATCTTCATCTTCTTCATCTTCATCTTCATCTTCGTCTTCGTCTTCATCTTCATCTTCTTCTTCATCTTCATCTTCATCTTCATCTTCATCTTCTTCATCTTCTTCATCTTCATCTTCTTCTTCATCTTCATCCTCTTCATCTTCATCTTCTTCATCTTCATCTTCATCTTCTTCATCTTTTTCTTCATCTTCTTCATCTTCAATCTTCATCTTCTTCATCTTCAATCTTCAACGTCAGCTTCTTCATCTTCATCTTCATCTTCTTCATCTTCAATCTTCATCTTCAATCTTCTTCATCTTCATCTTCATCTTCTTCATCTTCTTCATCTTCAATCTTCTTCATCTTCATCTTCATCTTCTTCATCTTCATCTTCAATCTTCATCTTCATCTTCAATCATCTTCATCTTCAATCATCTTCATCTTCATCTTCTTCATCTTCAATCATCTTCATCTTCATCTTCTTCATCTTCATCTTCATCTTCATCTTCATCTTCTTCATCTTTATCTTTATCTTCATCTTCTTTTTCATCATCTTCAATCTTCATCTTCTTCATCTTCATCTTCATCTTCTTCATCTTCATCTTCATCTTCTTCTTCATCATCTTCAATCTTCATCTTCTTCATCTTCATCTTCATCTTCTTCATCTTCAATCTTCACCTTCATCTTCATTTTCTTCATCTTCATCTTCATCTACAATCTTCAATCTTTATCTTCATCTTCGACCTTCATCTTCATCTTCTTCATCATCTTCATCTTCATCTTCATCATCTTCAATCTTCAATCTTCAATCTTCATTTTCATCTTCCATCTTCATCTTCTTCATCTTCATCTTCATCTTCTTCATCATCTTCATCTTCTTCATCTTCTTCATCATCTTCATCTTCTTCAATCTTCATCTTCATCTTCTTCATCTTCATCTTCAATCTTCATCTTCTTCTTCATCTTCATCTTCACCTTCTTCATCTTCATCTTCTTCTTCATCTTCATCTTCATCATCTTGATCTTCATCTTCTTCATCTTTTTCTTCATCTTCTTCATCTTCATTCTTCATTCTTCATCTTCATCTTCATCTTCATCTGCATCTTCATCTTCAATCTTCATCTTCTTCAACGTCATCATCTTCATCTTCATCTTCATCTTCATCTTCATCTTCTTCATCTTCATCTTCATCTTCTTCATCTTGATCTTCATCTTCTTCATCTTTTTCTTCATCTTCTCCATCTTCAATCTTCATCTTCATCTTCTTCATCTTCAATCTTCAACGTCAGCTTCTTCATCTTCATCTTCATCTTCTTCATCTTCATCTTCATCTTCAATCTTCTTCATCTTCATCTTCATCTTCTTCATCTTCTTCATCTTCAATCTTCTTCATCTTCATCTTCATCTTCTTCATCTTCATCTTCATCTTCATCTTCAATCTTCATCTTCTTCATCTTCATCTTCATCTTCAATCTTCTTCATCTTCATCTTCATCTTCATCTTCTTCATCTTCAATCTTCTTCATCTTCATCTTCTTCATCTTCATCTTCATCTTCTTCTTCATCTTCTTCAATCTTCATCTTCTTCATCTTCATCTTCATCTTGTTCATCTTCATCTTCTTCATCTTCTTCATCTTCTTCAATCTTCTTCATCTTCATTTCATCTTCATCTTCTTCATCTTCATCTTCATCTTCATCTTCATCTTCTTCATCTTCATCTTCATCTTCTTCTTCATCTTCTTCAATCTTCATCTTCTTCATCTTCAATCTTCAACGTCAGCTTCTTCATCTTCATCTTCATCTTCTTCATCTTCAATCTTCATCTTCAATCTTCTTCATCTTCATCTTCATCTTCTTCATCTTCAATCTTCTTCATCTTCATCTTCATCTTCATCTTCAATCATCATCTTCATCTTCTTCATCTTCAATCTGCTTCATCTTCATCTTCATCTTCATCTTCTTCATCTTCATCTTTTCTTCGTCTTCGTCTTCATCTTCATCTTCTTCTTCATCTTCATCTTCATCTTCATCTTCATCTTCTTCATCTTCTTCATCTTCTTCTTCATCTTCATCCTCTTCATCTTCATCTTCATCTTCTTCATCTTCATCTTCATCTTCTTCATCTTTTTCTTCATCTTCTTCATCTTCAATCTTCATCTTCTTCATCTTCAATCTTCAACGTCAGCTTCTTCATCTTCATCTTCATCTTCTTCATCTTCAATCTTCATCTTCAATCTTCTTCATCTTCATCTTCATCTTCTTCATCTTCTTCATCTTCAATCTTCTTCATCTTCATCTTCATCTTCTTCATCTTCATCTTCAATCTTCATCTTCATCTTCAATCATCTTCATCTTCATCTTCTTCATCTTCAATCATCTTCATCTTCATCTTCTTCATCTTCATCTTCATCTTCATCTTCATCTTCATCTTCATCTTTATCTTCATCTTCTTTTTCATCATCTTCAATCTTCATCTTCTTCATCTTCATCTTCATCTTCTTCATCTTCATCTTCATCTTCTTCTTCATCTTCTTCAATCTTCATCTTCTTCATCTTCATCTTCATCTTCATCATCTTCATCTTCAATCTTCACCTTCATCTTCATTTTCTTCATCTTCATCTTCATCTACAATCTTCAATCTTTATCTTCATCTTCGACCTTCATCTTCATCTTCTTCATCATCTTCATCTTCATCTTCATCATCTTCATCTTCAATCTTCATCTTCATCTTCATCTTCTTCATCTTCACCTTCATCTTCATCTTCATCTTCTTCTTCATCTTCATCTTCATCTTCATCTGCTTCATCTTCATCTTCTTCATCTTCATCTTCTTCAATCTTCATCTTCATCTTCAATCTTCAATCTTCAATCTTCATCTTCATCTTCTTCATCTTCATCTTCTTCATCTTCATCTTCATCGTCATCTTCATCTTCATCATCTTCATCTACTTCATCTTCATCTTCTTCGTCTTCATCTTCATCTTCATCTTCAATCTTCAATCTTCATCTTCTTCATCTTCATCTTCTTCATCTTCATCTTCATCCTCATCTTCTTCATCTTCGATCTTCATCCTCATCTTCTTCATCTTCGATCTTCATCTTCATCTTCTTCTTCATCATCTTCATCATCTTCATCTTCTTCATCTTCATCTTCAATCTTCAATCTTCATCTTCTTCATCTTCTTCTTCATCATCTTCTTCACCTTCATCTTCTTCATCTTCAATCTTCATCTTCATCTTCATCTTCATCTTCTACATCTTCAATCTTCAATCTTCAATCTTCATTTTCATCTTCCATCTTCATCTTCTTCATCTTCATCTTCATCTTCTTCATCATCTTCATCTTCTTCTTCATCTTCTTCATCATCTTCATCTTCTTCAATCTTCATCTTCATCTTCTTCATCTTCATCTTCAATCTTCATCTTCTTCTTCATCTTCATCTTCACCTTCTTCATCTTCATCTTCTTCTTCATCTTCATCTTCATCATCTTCATCTTCATCTTCTTCATCTTTTTCTTCATCTTCTTCATCTTCATTCTTCATTCTTCATCTTCATCTTCATCTTCAATCTTCATCTTCTTCAACGTCATCATCTTCATCTTCATCTTCATCTTCATCTTCATCTTCATCTTCATCTTCTTCATCTTGATCTTCATCTTCTTCATCTTTTTCTTCATCTTCTCCATCTTCAATCTTCATCTTCATCTTCTTCATCTTCAATCTTCAACGTCAGCTTCTTCATCTTCATCTTCATCTTCTTCATCTTCATCTTCATCTTCAATCTTCTTCATCTTCATCTTCATCTTCTTCATCTTCTTCATCTTCAATCTTCTTCATCTTCATCTTCATCTTCTTCATCTTCATCTTCATCTTCATCTTCAATCTTCATCTTCTTCATCTTCATCTTCATCTTCAATCTTCTTCATCTTCATCTTCATCTTCATCTTCTTCATCTTCAATCTTCTTCATCTTCATCTTCTTCATCTTCATCTTCATCTTCTTCTTCATCTTCTTCAATCTTCATCTTCTTCATCTTCATCTTCATCTTGTTCATCTTCATCTTCTTCATCTTCTTCATCTTCTTCAATCTTCTTCATCTTCATTTCATCTTCATCTTCTTCATCTTCATCTTCTTCTTCATCTTCTTCATCTTCAATCTTCTTCATCTTCATCTTCTTCATCTTCATCTTCATCTTCTTCATCTTCATCTTCATCTTCTTCTTCATCTTCTTCAATCTTCATCTTCTTCATCTTCATCTTCATCGTCATCATCTTCATCTTCAATCTTCTTCTTCATCTTCATCTTCTACATCTTCATCTTCTTCATCTTCATCTTCATCTTCTTCATCTTCAATCTTCATCTTCATCTTCTTCATCTTCAATCTTCTTCATCTTCATCTTCTTCATCTTCTTCAATCTTCATCTTCTTCATCTTCATCTTCATCATCTTCATCTTCATCTTCTTCAATCTTCATCTTCATCTTCAATCTTCAATCTTCATCTTCATCTTCATCTTCTTCATCTTCGTCTTCTTCATCTTCATCTTCTTCATCTTCATCTTCATCTTCTTCTTCATCTTCTTCATCTTCATCTTCATCTTCTTCATCTTCAACTTCTTCGTCTTCATCTTCATCATCTTCTTCATCTTATCTTCTTCATCTTCATCTTCATCTTCAATCTTCATCTTCTTCATCTTCATCTTCTTCATCTTCATCTTCATCATCTTCTTCATCTTCGATCTTCATCTTCATCATCATCTTCTTCATCTTCATCTTCATCTTCTTCTTCATCATCTTCATCTTCTTCATCTTCAATCTTCATCTTCATCTTCTTCATCTTCATCTTCAATCTTCATCTTCATCTTCATCTTCTTCATCTTCATCTTCATCTTCTTCTTCATCATCTTCTTCATCTTCATCTTGATCTTCAATCTTCATTTTCATCTTCGATCTTCGTCTTCATCTTCATCATCTTCATCTTCATCTTCATCTTCATCTTCATCTTCATCTTTATCTGCATCTTCATCTTCAACCTTCATCTTCTTCATCTTCATCTTCTTCATCTTCATCATCTTCATCTTCTTCATCTTCATCTTCATTCTTCAATCTTCATTTTCATCTTCGATCTTCATCGTCTTCGTCTTCATCTTCTTCTTCATCTTCATCTTCATCTTCATCTTCATCTTCATCTTCATCTTCTTCATCTTCTTCATCTTCTTCATCTTCTTCTTCATCTTCTTCATCTTCATCCTCTTCATCTTCATCTTCTTCATCTTGATCTTCATCTTCTTCATCTTTTTCTTCATCTTCTTCATCTTCAATCTTCATCTTCTTCATCTTCATCTTCATCTTCTTCATCTTCAATCTTCATCTTCAATCTTCTTCATCTTCATCTTCTTCATCTTCATCTTCATCTTCAATCTTCATCTTCATCTTCAATCATCTTCATCTTCACCTTCATCTTCATCTTCATCTTCTTCTTCATCTTCTTCATCTTCATCTTCTTCATCTTCTTCAATCTTCATCTTCATCTTCAATCTTCAATCTTCATCTTCATCTTCATCTTCTTCTTCATCTTCTTCATCTTCATCTTCATCTTCTTCATCTTCAACTTCTTCGTCTTCATCTTCATCATCTTCTTCATCTTATCTTCTTCATCTTCATCTTCATCTTCAATCTTCATCTTCTTCATCTTCATCTTCTTCATCTTCATCTTCATCATCTTCTTCATCTTCGATCTTCATCTTCATCATCATCTTCTTCATCTTCATCTTCTTCTTCATCATCTTCATCTTCTTCATCTTCAATCTTCATCTTCATCTTCTTCATCTTCATCTTCAATCTTCATCTTCATCTTCTTCATCTTCATCTTCATCTTCTTCATCATCTTCTTCATCTTCATCTTGATCTTCATCATCTTCATCTTCTTCATCTTCATCTTCAATCTTCAATCTTCATTTTCATCTTCGATCTTCGTCTTCATCTTCATCTTCTTCATCTTCATCTTCATCTTCTTCATCATCTTCATCTTCATCTTCATCATCTTCATCTTCAATCTTCATCTTCATCTTCATCTTCTTCATCTTCACCTTCATCTTCATCTTCATCTTCTTCTTCATCTTCTTCATCTTCATCTTCATCTTCATCTGCATCATCTTCATCTTCTTCATCTTCATCTTCATCTTCTTCAATCTTCATCTTCAATCTTCAATCTTCAATCTTCATCTTCATCTTCATCTTCTTCATCTTCATCTTCTTCATCTTCATCTTCATCGTCATCTTCTTCTTCTTCTTCTTCATCTTCATCATCTTCATCTACTTCATCTTCATCTTCTTCGTCTTCATCTTCATCATCTTATCTTCTTCATCTTCATCTTCATCTTCAATCTTCAATCTTCATCTTCTTCATCTTCATCTTCTTCATCTTCATCTTCATCCTCATCTTCTTCATCTTCGATCTTCATCCTCATCTTCTTCATCTTCGATCTTCATCTTCATCTTCTTCTTCATCATCTTCATCTTCTTCATCTTCAATCTTCATCTTCATCTTCTTCATCTTCATCTTCAATCTTCATCTTCATCATCTTCATCTTCTTCATCTTCATCTTCAATCTTCAATCTTCAATCTTCATCTTCTTCATCTTCATCTTCTTCTTCATCATCTTCTTCATCTTCATCTTCTTCATCTTCAATCTTCATCTTCATCTTCTTCATCTTCATCATCTTCATCTTCAATCTTCAATCTTCAATCTTCATTTTCATCTTCCATCTTCATCTTCTTCATCTTCATCTTCATCTTCTTCATCATCTTCATCTTCTTCATCTTCATCTTCTTCATCGTCATATTCTTCATCTTCTTCATCATCTTCATCTTCTTCAATCTTCATCTTCATCTTCTTCATCTTCATCTTCAATCTTCATCTTCTTCATCTTCATCTTCACCTTCTTCATCTTCATCTTCTTCTTCATCAGCTTGATCTTCATCTTTTTCTTCATCTTCTTCATCTTCATTCTTCATCTTCATCTTCATCTTCATCATCTTCATCTTCATCTTCATCTTCATCTTCATCTTCATCTTCATCTTCATCTTCATCTTCTTCATCTTCAATCTTCATCTTCAACGTCATCTTCTTCATCTTCATCTTCATCTTCATCTTCATCATCTTCATCTTCATCTTCATCTTCATCTTCATCTTCTTCATCTTGATCTTCATCTTCTTCATCTTTTTCTTCATCTTCTCCATCTTCAATCTTCATCTTCATCTTCTTCATCTTCAATCTTCAACGTCAGCTTCTTCATCTTCATCTTCATCTTCTTCATCTTCAATCTTCATCTTCAATCTTCTTCATCTTCATCTTCATCTTCTTCATCTTCTTCATCTTCAATCTTCTTCATCTTCATCTTCTTAATCTTCATCTTCATCTTCATCTTCAATCTTCATCTTCTTCATCTTCATCTTCAATCTTCTTCATCTTCATCTTCATCTTCTTCATCTTCAATCTTCTTCATCTTCATCTTCTTCATCTTCATCTTCATCTTCATCTTCATCTTCTTCAATCTTCATCTTCTTCATCATCTTCATCTTCTTCATCTTCATCTTCATCTTCTTCATCTTCTTCAATCTTCTTCATCTTCATTTCATCTTCATCTTCTTCATCTTCATCTTCATCTTCTTCATCTTCTTCATCTTCAATCTTCTTCATCTTCATCTTCTTCATCTTCATCTTCATCTTCTTCATCTTCATCTTCATCTTCTTCATCTTCTTCAATCTTCATCTTCATCTTCATCGTCATCATCTTCATCTTCAATCTTCTTCTTCATCTTCATCTTCTACATCTTCATCTTCTTCATCTTCATCTTCATCTTCTTCATCTTCAATCTTCATCTTCATCTTCTTCATCTTCAATCTTCTTCATCTTCATCTTCATCTTCTTCATCTTCATCTTCTTCATCTTCTTCAATCTTCATCTTCTTCATCTTCATCTTCATCATCTTCATCTTCAATCTTCAACTTCATCTTCATCTTCTTCATCTTCACCTTCATCTTCATCTTCATCTTCTTCTTCATCTTCATCTTCATCTTCATCTTCTTCATCTTCATCTTCTTCAATCTTCATCTTCATCTTCAATCTTCAATCTTCATCTTCATCTTCTTCATCTTCGTCTTCTTCATCTTCATCTTCTTCATCTTCATCTTCATCTTCTTCTTCATCTTCTTCAT
The DNA here is from genome assembly GCF_036365525.1 of Heterodontus francisci. NCBI lineage: Eukaryota > Metazoa > Chordata > Chondrichthyes > Heterodontiformes > Heterodontidae > Heterodontus > Heterodontus francisci. The sequence continues at coordinate 53,060 of NW_027142146.1, read as the reverse complement.
CTTCATCTTCATCTTCTTCATCTTCAACTTCTTCGTCTTCATCTTCATCATCTTCTTCATCTTATCTTCTTCATCTTCATCTTCATCTTCAATCTTCATCTTCTTCATCTTCATCTTCTTCATCCTCATCTTCATCATCTTCTTCATCTTCGATCTTCATCTTCATCATCATCTTCTTCATCTTCATCTTCATCTTCTTCTTCATCATCTTCATCTTCTTCATCTTCAATCTTCATCTTCATCTTCTTCATCTTCATCTTCAATCTTCATCTTCATCTTCTTCATCTTCATCTTCATCTTCTTCTTCATCATCTTCTTCATCTTCATCTTGATCTTCATCATCTTCATCTTCTTCATCTTCATCTTCATCTTCAATCTTCAATCTTCATTTTCATCTTCGATCTTCGTCTTCATCTTCTTCATCTTCATCTTCATCTTCATCTTCTTCATCTTCATCTTCATCTTCATCTTCATCTTCATCTTTATCTGCATCTTCATCTTCATCTTCTTCATCTTCATCTTCAACCTTCATCTTCTTCATCTTCATCTTGATCTTCATCATCTTCATCTTCTTCATCTTCATCTTCATCTTCAATCTTGAATCTTCATTTTCATCTTCGATCTTCATCGTCTTCGTCTTCATCTTCATCTTCATCTTCTTCATCTTCATCTTCATCTTCATCTTCTTCATCTTCTTCATCTTCTTCATCTTCATCTTCATCTTCATCTTCATCTTCATCCTCTTCATCTTCATCTTCATCTTCTTCATCTTGATCTTCATCTTCTTCATCTTTTTCTTCATCTTCTTCATCTTCAATCTTCATCTTCTTCATCATCTTCAATCTACATCTTCAATCTTCTTCATCTTCATCTTCTTCATCTTCATCTTCATCTTCAATCTTCATCTTCATCTTCAATCTTCATCTTCATCTTCAATCATCTTCATCTTCACCTTCATCTTCATCTTCATCTTCTTCTTCATCTTCTTCATCTTCATCTTCTTCAATCTTCATCTTCATCTTCAATCTTCAATCTTCATCTTCATCTTCTTCATCTTCGTCTTCTTCATCTTCATCTTCTTCATCTTCATCTTCTTCTTCATCTTCATCTTCATCTTCATCATCTTCATCTTCTTCATCTTCAACTTCTTCGTCTTCATCTTCATCATCTTCTTCATCTTATCTTCTTCATCTTCATCTTCATCTTCAATCTTCATCTTCTTCATCATCATCTTCTTCATCTTCATCTTCTTCTTCATCATCTTCATCTTCTTCATCTTCAATCTTCATCTTCTTCTTCATCTTCATCTTCAATCTTCATCTTCATCTTCTTCATCTTCATCTTCATCTTCTTCTTCATCATCTTCTTCATCTTCATCTTGATCTTCATCATCTTCATCATCTTCAATCTTCAATCTTCATTTTCATCTTCGATCTTCGTCTTCATCTTCATCTTCATCTTCATCTTCTTCATCTTCATCTTCTTCATCTTCATCTTCATCTTCTTCATCTTCTTCATCTTCTTCATCTTCATCTTTATCTGCATCTTCATCTTCATCTTCATCTTCTTCATCTTCAACCTTCATCTTCTTCATCTTCATCTTCAATCTTCAATCTTCATTTTCATCTTCGATCTTCATCGTCTTCGTCTTCATCTTCATCTTCATCTTCTTCATCTTCATCTTCATCTTCATCTTCATCTTCATCTTCTTCATCTTCTTCATCTTCTTCATCTTCTTCATCTTCTTCTTCATCTTCATCCTCTTCATCTTCATCTTCATCTTCTTCATCTTGATCTTCATCTTCTTCATCTTTTTCTTCATCTTCTTCATCTTCAATCTTCATCTTCTTCATCTTCAATCTTCAACGTCAGCTTCTTCATCTTCTTCATCTTCAATCTTCATCTTCAATCTTCTTCATCTTCATCTTCATCTTCATCTTCAATCTTCATCTTCATCTTCAATCATCTTCATCTTCATCTTCTTCATCTTCAATCTGCTTCATCTTCATCTTCATCTTCTTCATCTTCATCTTCATCTTCTTCATCTTTATCTTCATCTTCTTTTTCATCATCTTCTATCTTCATCTTCTTTTTCATCATCTTCAATCTTCATCTTCTTCATCTTCATCTTCATCTTCTTCATCTTCATCTTCATCTTCATCTTCTTCTTCTTCTTCTTCAATCTTCATCTTCTTCATCTTCATCTTCATCTTCATCATCTTCATCTTCAATCTTCATCTTCACCTTCATCATCTTCATTTTCTTCATCTTCATCTTCATCCTCATCTTCTTCATCTTCGATCTTCATCCTCATCTTCTTCATCTTCGATCTTCATCTTCATCTTCTTCTTCATCATCTTCATCTTCTTCATCTTCAATCTTCATCTTCATCTTCTTCATCTTCATCTTCAATCTTCATCTTCATCATCTTCATCTTCTTCATCTTCATCTTCAATCTTCAATCTTCAATCTTCATCTTCTTCATCTTCATCTTCTTCTTCATCATCTTCTTCATCTTCATCTTCTTCATCTTCAATCTTCATCTTCATCTTCTTCATCTTCATCATCTTCATCTTCAATCTTCAATCTTCAATCTTCATTTTCATCTTCCATCTTCATCTTCTTCATCTTCATCTTCATCTTCTTCATCATCTTCATCTTCTTCATCTTCATCTTCTTCATCGTCATATTCTTCATCTTCTTCATCATCTTCATCTTCTTCAATCTTCATCTTCATCTTCTTCATCTTCATCTTCAATCTTCATCTTCTTCATCTTCATCTTCACCTTCTTCATCTTCATCTTCTTCTTCATCAGCTTGATCTTCATCTTCTTCATCTTTTTCTTCATCTTCTTCATCTTCATTCTTCATCTTCATCTTCATCTTCATCTTCATCATCTTCATCTTCATCTTCATCTTCATCTTCATCTTCATCTTCTTCATCTTCAATCTTCATCTTCAACGTCATCTTCTTCATCTTCATCTTCATCTTCATCTTCATCATCTTCATCTTCATCTTCATCTTCATCTTCATCTTCTTCATCTTGATCTTCATCTTCTTCATCTTTTTCTTCATCTTCTCCATCTTCAATCTTCATCTTCATCTTCTTCATCTTCAATCTTCAACGTCAGCTTCTTCATCTTCATCTTCATCTTCTTCATCTTCAATCTTCATCTTCAATCTTCTTCATCTTCATCTTCATCTTCTTCATCTTCTTCATCTTCAATCTTCTTCATCTTCATCTTCTTAATCTTCATCTTCATCTTCATCTTCAATCTTCATCTTCTTCATCTTCATCTTCAATCTTCTTCATCTTCATCTTCATCTTCTTCATCTTCAATCTTCTTCATCTTCATCTTCTTCATCTTCATCTTCATCTTCATCTTCATCTTCTTCAATCTTCATCTTCTTCATCATCTTCATCTTCTTCATCTTCATCTTCATCTTCTTCATCTTCTTCATCTTCTTCAATCTTCTTCATCTTCATTTCATCTTCATCTTCTTCATCTTCATCTTCATCTTCTTCATCTTCTTCATCTTCAATCTTCTTCATCTTCATCTTCTTCATCTTCATCTTCATCTTCTTCATCTTCATCTTCATCTTCTTCATCTTCTTCAATCTTCATCTTCATCTTCATCGTCATCATCTTCATCTTCAATCTTCTTCTTCATCTTCATCTTCTACATCTTCATCTTCTTCATCTTCATCTTCATCTTCTTCATCTTCAATCTTCATCTTCATCTTCTTCATCTTCAATCTTCTTCATCTTCATCTTCATCTTCTTCATCTTCATCTTCTTCATCTTCTTCAATCTTCATCTTCTTCATCTTCATCTTCATCATCTTCATCTTCAATCTTCAACTTCATCTTCATCTTCTTCATCTTCACCTTCATCTTCATCTTCATCTTCTTCTTCATCTTCATCTTCATCTTCTTCATCTTCATCTTCTTCAATCTTCATCTTCATCTTCAATCTTCAATCTTCATCTTCATCTTCTTCATCTTCGTCTTCTTCATCTTCATCTTCTTCATCTTCATCTTCATCTTCTTCTTCATCTTCTTCATCTTCATCTTCATCTTCTTCATCTTCAACTTCTTCGTCTTCATCTTCATCATCTTCTTCATCTTATCTTCTTCATCTTCATCTTCATCTTCAATCTTCATCTTCTTCATCTTCATCTTCTTCATCCTCATCTTCATCATCTTCTTCATCTTCGATCTTCATCTTCATCATCATCTTCTTCATCTTCATCTTCATCTTCTTCTTCATCATCTTCATCTTCTTCATCTTCAATCTTCATCTTCATCTTCTTCATCTTCATCTTCAATCTTCATCTTCATCTTCTTCATCTTCATCTTCATCTTCTTCTTCATCATCTTCTTCATCTTCATCTTGATCTTCATCATCTTCATCTTCTTCATCTTCATCTTCATCTTCAATCTTCAATCTTCATTTTCATCTTCGATCTTCGTCTTCATCTTCTTCATCTTCATCTTCATCTTCATCTTCTTCATCTTCATCTTCATCTTCATCTTCATCTTCATCTTTATCTGCATCTTCATCTTCATCTTCTTCATCTTCATCTTCAACCTTCATCTTCTTCATCTTCATCTTGATCTTCATCATCTTCATCTTCTTCATCTTCATCTTCAATCTTGAATCTTCATTTTCATCTTCGATCTTCATCGTCTTCGTCTTCATCTTCATCTTCATCTTCTTCATCTTCATCTTCATCTTCATCTTCTTCATCTTCTTCATCTTCTTCATCTTCATCTTCATCTTCATCTTCATCCTCTTCATCTTCATCTTCTTCATCTTGATCTTCATCTTCTTCATCTTTTTCTTCATCTTCTTCATCTTCAATCTTCATCTTCTTCATCATCTTCAATCTACATCTTCAATCTTCTTCATCTTCATCTTCTTCATCTTCATCTTCATCTTCAATCTTCATCTTCATCTTCAATCTTCATCTTCATCTTCAATCATCTTCATCTTCACCTTCATCTTCATTTTCATCTTCTTCTTCATCTTCTTCATCTTCATCTTCTTCATCTTCATCTTCTTCAATCTTCATCTTCATCTTCAATCTTCAATCTTCATCTTCATCTTCTTCATCTTCGTCTTCTTCATCTTCATCTTCTTCATCTTCATCTTCTTCTTCATCTTCATCTTCATCTTCATCATCTTCATCTTCTTCATCTTCAACTTCTTCGTCTTCATCTTCATCATCTTCTTCATCTTATCTTCTTCATCTTCATCTTCATCTTCAATCTTCATCTTCTTCATCATCATCTTCTTCATCTTCATCTTCTTCTTCATCATCTTCATCTTCTTCATCTTCAATCTTCATCTTCTTCTTCATCTTCATCTTCAATCTTCATCTTCATCTTCTTCATCTTCATCTTCATCTTCTTCTTCATCATCTTCTTCATCTTCATCTTGATCTTCATCATCTTCATCTTCTTCATCTTCATCTTCAATCTTCAATCTTCATTTTCATCTTCGATCTTCGTCTTCATCTTCATCTTCTTCATCTTCATCTTCTTCATCTTCATCTTCATCTTCATCTTCTTCATCTTCTTCATCTTCTTCATCTTCATCTTTATCTGCATCTTCATCTTCATCTTCATCTTCTTCATCTTCAACCTTCATCTTCTTCATCTTCATCTTCAATCTTCAATCTTCATTTTCATCTTCGATCTTCATCGTCTTCGTCTTCATCTTCATCTTCATCTTCTTCATCTTCATCTTCATCTTCATCTTCATCTTCATCTTCTTCATCTTCTTCATCTTCTTCATCTTCTTCATCTTCTTCTTCATCTTCATCCTCTTCATCTTCATCTTCATCTTCTTCATCTTGATCTTCATCTTCTTCATCTTTTTCTTCATCTTCTTCATCTTCAATCTTCAACGTCAGCTTCTTCATCTTCTTCATCTTCAATCTTCATCTTCAATCTTCTTCATCTTCATCTTCATCTTCAATCTTCATCTTCATCTTCAATCATCTTCATCTTCATCTTCTTCATCTTCAATCTGCTTCATCTTCATCTTCATCTTCTTCATCTTCATCTTCATCTTCTTCATCTTTATCTTCATCTTCTTTTTCATCATCTTCTATCTTCATCTTCTTTTTCATCATCTTCAATCTTCATCTTCTTCATCTTCATCTTCATCTTCTTCATCTTCATCTTCATCTTCATCTTCTTCTTCTTCTTCTTCAATCTTCATCTTCTTCATCTTCATCTTCATCTTCATCATCTTCATCTTCAATCTTCATCTTCACCTTCATCATCTTCATTTTCTTCATCTTCATCTTCATCTACAATCTTCAATCTTTATCTTCATCTTCGATCTTCATCTTCATCTTCTTCATCATCTTCATCTTCATCTTCATCTTCATCTTCATCTTCATCTTCTTCATCTTCACCTTCATCTTCATCTTCATCTTCTTCTTCATCTTCTTCATCTTCATCTTCATCTTCATCTGCTTCATCTTCATCTTCTTCATCTTCATCTTCTTCAATCTTCATCTTCATCTTCAATCTTCAATCTTCATCTTCATCTTCTTCATCTTCGTCATCTTCATCTTCTTCATCTTCGTCATCTTCATCTTCATCATCTTCATCTACTTCATCTTCATCTTCTTCGTCTTCATCTTCATCATCTTATCTTCTTCATCTTCATCTTCATCTTCAATCTTCAATCTTCATCTTCTTCATCTTCATCTTCATCTTCAATCTTCAATCTTCATCTTCTTCATCTTCATCTTCATCTTCATCTTCATCATCTTCATCTTCAATCTTCATCTTCATCATCTTCATTTTCTTCATCTTCATCTTCATCTTCATCTTCATCTTCATCTACAATCTTCAATCTTTATCTTCATCTTCGATCTTCATCTTCATCTTCATCTTCTTCATCATCTTCATCTTCATCTTCATCATCTTCATCTTCATCTTCATCTTCATCTTCATCTTCATCTTCTTCATCTTCACCTTCATCTTCATCTTCATCTTCATCTTCTTCTTCATCTTCTTCATCTTCATCTTCATCTGCTTCATCTTCATCTTCTTCATCTTCATCTTCTTCAATCTTCATCTTCATCTTCAATCTTCAATCTTCATCTTCATCTTCTTCATCTTCGTCATCTTCATCTTCATCATCTTCATCTACTTCATCTTCATCTTCTTCGTCTTCATCTTCATCATCTTATCTTCTTCATCTTCATCTTCAATCTTCAATCTTCATCTTCTTCATCTTCATCTTCATCTTCAATCTTCAATCTTCATCTTCTTCATCTTCATCTTCATCTTCATCCTCATCTTCTTCTTCATCATCTTCATCTTCAATCTTCATCTTCATCTTCTTCATCTTCATCTTCAATCTTCATCTTCATCATCTTCATCTTCTTCATCTTCATCTTCAATCTTCAATCTTCATCTTCTTCATCTTCATCTACTTCTTCTTCATCTTCTTCATCTTCATCTTCTTCATCTTCATCTTCAATCTTCATCTTCATCTTCTTCATCTTCATCTTCATCTTCTTCTTCATCATCTTCTTCATCTTCATCTTGATCTTCATCATCTTCATCTTCTTCATCTTCATCTTCAATCTTCATTTTCATCTTCGATCTTCGTCTTCATCTTCATCTTCTTCATCTTCATCTTCATCTTCTTCATCTTCATCTTCATCTTCTTCATCTTCTTCATCTTCATCTTTATCTGCATCTTCATCTTCATCTTCATCTTCTTCATCTTCAACCTTCATCTTCTTCATCTTCATCTTCAATCTTCAATCTTCATTTTCATCTTCATCGTCTTCGTCTTCATCTTCATCTTCTTCATCTTCATCTTCATCTTCTTCATCTTCTTCATCTTCTTCATCTTCATCTTCTTCTTCATCTTCATCCTCTTCATCTTCATCTTCTTCATCTTCATCTTCATCTTCTTCATCTTTTTCTTCATCTTCTTCATCTTCAATCTTCATCTTCTTCATCTTCAATCTTCAACGTCAGCTTCTTCATCTTCATCTTCATCTTCTTCATCTTCAATCTTCATCTTCAATCTTCTTCATCTTCATCTTCATCATCTTCATCTTCATCTTCATCTTCATCTTCATCTTCATCTTCATCTTCAATCATCTTCATCTTCACCTTCTTCATCTTCAATCTGCTTCATCTTCATCTTCATCTTCTTCATCTTCATCTTCATCTTCTTCATCTTTATCTTCATCTTCTTTTTCATCATCTTCAATCTTCATCTTCTTCATCTTCATCTTCTTCATCTTCATCTTCATCTTCATCTTCTTCATCTTCAATCTTCATCTTCTTCATCTTCATCTTCATCTTCATCATCTTCATCTTCAATCTTCATCTTCATCTTCATCATCTTCATTTTCTTCATTTTCATCTTCATCTTCATCTTCATCTACAATCTTCAATCTTTATCTTCATCTTCAATCTTCATCTTCATCTTCTTCTTCATCTTCATCTTCATCATCTTCATCTTCATCTTCAATCTTCATCTTCATCTTCATCTTCTTCATCTTCACCTTCATCTTCATCTTCTTCTTCATCTTCATCTTCATCTTCATCTGCTTCATCTTCATCTTCATCTTCATCTGCTTCATCTTCATCTTCTTCATCTTCATCTTCAATCTTCATCTTCAATCTTCATCTTCATCTTCTTCATCTTCGTCATCTTCATCTTCATCATCTTCATCTACTTCATCTTCATCTTCTTCGTCTTCATCTTCATCATCTTATCTTCTTCATCTTCATCTTCATCTTCAATCTTCAATCTTCATCTTCTTCTTCTTCTTCTTCATCTTCATCTTCTTCATCTTCATCTTCATCCTCATCTTCTTCATCTTCGATCTTCATCTTCATCTTCTTCTTCATCATCTTCATCTTCATCTTCTTCATCTTCAATCTTCATCTTCATCTTCTTCATCTTCATCTTCAATCTTCATCTTCATCTTCTTCATCTTCAATCTTCAATCTTCATCTTCTTCATCTTCATCTTCTTCTTCATCATCTTCTTCATCTTCATCTTCTTCATCTTTAATCTTCATCTTCATCTTCTTCATCTTCATCTTGATCTTCTTCATCTTCATCTTCATCTTCTTCATCTTCATCTTCATCTTCATCTTCAATCTTCAATCTTCAATCTTCATTTTCATCTTCCATCTTCATCTTCTTCATCTTCATCTTCATCTTCTTCATCATCTTCATCTTCTTCATCTTCATCTTCTTCATCGTCATATTCTTCATCTTCTTCATCATCTTCTTCATCTTCATCTTCAATCTTCATCTTCTTCTTCATCTTCATCTTCACCTTCTTCATCTTCATCTTCTTCTTCATCTTCATCTTCATCATCTTGATCTTCATCTTCATCTTTTTCTTCATCTTCTTCATCTTCATCTTCATCTTCATCTGCATCTGCATCTTCATCTTCATCTTCATCTTCATCATCTTCATCTTCATCTTCATCTTCATCTTCTTCAACGTCATCTTCTTCATCTTCATCTTCTTCAACGTCATCTTCTTCATCTTCATCTTCATCTTCTTCAACGTCATCTTCTTCATCTTCATCTTCATCTTCATCTTCATCATCTTGATCTTCATCTTCTTCATCTTCATCTTCTTCATCTTCTCCATCTTCAATCTTCATCTTCATCTTCTTCATCTTCAATCTTCAACGTCAGCTTCTTCATCTTCATCTTCATCTTCAATCTTCATCTTCAATCTTCTTCATCTTCATCTTCATCTTCTTCATCTTCTTCATCTTCAATCTTCTTCATCTTCATCTTCATCTTCTTCATCTTCATCTTCATCTTCAATCTTCATCTTCTTCATCTTCTTCATCTTCATCTTCATCTTCATCTTCATCTTCTTCATCTTCAATCTTCTTCATCTTCATCTTCTTCATCTTCATCTTCATCTTCTTCTTCATCTTCTTCAATCTTCATCTTCTTCATCTTCATCTTCATCTTCTTCATCTTCTTCATCTTCTTCAATCTTCTTCAATCTTCTTCATCTTCATTTCATCTTCATCTTCATCTTCATCTTCATCTTCAATCTTCTTCATCTTCATCTTCATCTTCATCTTCTTCATCTTCATCTTCATCTTCTTCTTCATCTTCTTCAATCTTCATCTTCTTCATCTTCATCTTCATCGTCATCATCATCTTCAATCTTCTTCATCTTCATCTTCTTCATCTTCACCTTCATCTTCATCTTCATCTTCATCTTCTTCATCTTCATCTTCATCTTCATCTTCATCTTCTTCATCTTCATCTTCTTCATCTTCATCTTCTTCTTCATCTTCTTCATCTTCATCTTCAATCTTCATCTTCATCTTCAATCATCTTCATCTTCATCTTCAATCTGCTTCATCTTCATCTTCATCTTCTTCATCTTCATCTTCATCTTCTTCATCTTTATCTTCATCTTCTTTTTCATCCTCTTCAATCTTCATCTTCTTCATCTTCATCTTCATCTTCTTCATCTTCATCTTCATCTTCTTCAATCTTCATCTTCTTCATCTTCATCTTCATCTTCATCATCTTCATCTTCAATCTTCATCTTCATCTTCATCATCTTCATTTTCTTCATCTTCATCTTCATCTACAATCTTCAATCTTTATCTTCATCTTCGATCTTCATCTTCATCTTCTTCATCATCATCTTCATCTTCATCTTCATCATCTTCATCTTCAATCTTCATCTTCATCTTCATCTTCTTCATCTTCACCTTCATCTTCATCTTCATCTTCTTCTTCATCTTCTTCATCTTCATCTTCATCTTCATCTGCTTCATCTTCATCTTCTTCATCTTCATCTTCTTCAATCTTCATCTTCAATCTTCAATCTTCATCTTCATCTTCTTCATCTTCGTCATCTTCATCTTCTTCATCTTCATCTTCATCTTCATCGTCATCTTCTTCTTCATCTTCATCATCTTCATCTACTTCATCTTCATCTTCTTCGTCTTCATCTTCATCATCTTATCTTCTTCATCTTCATCTTCAATCTTCAATCTTCATCTTCTTCATCTTCATCTTCATCATCTTCATCTTCATCTTCATCCTCATCTTCTTCATCTTCGATCTTCATCTTCATCTTCTTCTTCATCATCTTCATCTTCATCTTCTTCATCTTCAATCTTCATCTTCATCTTCTTCATCTTCATCTTCAATCTTCATCTTCATCTTCATCATCTTCATCTTCTTCATCTTCAATCTTCAATCTTCAATCTTCATCTTCTTCATCTTCATCTTCTTCTTCATCATCTTCTTCATCTTCATCTTCTTCATCTTCAATCTTCATCTTCTTCATCTTCATCTTGATCTTCTTCATCTTCATCTTCTTCATCTTCATCTTCAATCTTCAATCTTCAATCTTCATTTTCATCTTCCATCTTCATCTTCTTCATCTTCATCTTCATCTTCTTCATCATCTTCATCTTCTTCATCTTCATCTTCTTCATCGTCATATTCTTCATCTTCTTCATCATCTTCATCTTCTTCAATCTTCATCTTCATCTTCTTCATCTTCATCTTCAATCTTCATCTTCTTCTTCATCTTCATCTTCACCTTCTTCATCTTCATCTTCTTCTTCATCTTCATCTTCATCATCTTGATCTTCATCTTCTTCATCTTTTTCTTCATCTTCTTCATCATCATTCTTCATCTTCATCTTCATCTTCATCTGCATCTTCTTCATCTTCTTCATCTTCATCTTCATCTTCTTCATCTTCAATCTTCATCTTCTTCAACGTCATCTTCATCTTCATATTCTTCATCTTAATCTTCATCTTCATCATCTTCTTCATCTTCTTCTTCATCTTCATCTTCTTCATCTTCATCTTCTTCATCTTGATCTTCATCTTCTTCATCTTTTTCTTCATCTTCTCCATCTTCAATCTTCATCTTCATCTTCTTCATCTTCAATCTTCAACGTCAGCTTCTTCATCTTCATCTTCATCTTCTTCATCTTCAATCTTCATCTTCAATCTTCTTCATCTTCATCTTCATCTTCTTCATCTTCTTCATCTTCAATCTTCTTCATCTTCATCTTCTTCATCTTCATCTTCATCTTCAATCTTCATCTTCTTCATCTTCATCTTCAATCTTCTTCATCTTCATCTTCATCTTCATCTTCTTCATCTTCAATCTTCTTCATCTTCATCTTCTTCATCTTCATCTTCTTCTTCATCTTCTTCAATCTTCATCTTCATCTTCATCTTCATCTTCATCTTCATCTTCTTCATCTTCATCTTCATCTTCTTCATCTTCTTCAATCTTCTTCATCTTCATTTCATCTTCATCTTCTTCATCTTCATCTTCATCTTCTTCTTCATCTTCTTCATCTTCAATCTTCTTCATCTTCATCTTCATCTTCATCTTCATCTTCATCTTCTTCATCTTCATCTTCATCTTCATCTTCATCTTCTTCATCTTCTTCAATCTTCATCTTCTTCATCTTCATCTTCATCGTCATCTTCTTCATCTTCATCTTCATCTTCTTCATCTTCATCTTCTTCGTCTTCTTCTTCATCATCTTCTTCATCTTCTTCTTCATCCTCTCCATCTTCATCTTCATCTTCTTCATCTTCTTCGTCTTCTTCTTCATCATCTTCTTCATCTTATCTTCTTCATCTTCATCTTCTTCATCTTCTTCAATCTTCTTCATCTTCATTTCATCTTCATCTTCTTCATCTTCATCTTCATCTTCTTCTTCATCTTCTTCATCTTCAATCTTCTTCATCTTCATCTTCTTCATCTTCATCTTCATCTTCTTCATCTTCATCTTCATCTTCTTCTTCATCTTCTTCAATCTTCATCTTCTTCATCTTCATCTTCATCATCATCATCTTCATCTTCAATCTTCTTCTTCATCTTCATCTTCTTCATCTTCATCTTCTTCTTCATCTTCTTCATCTTCATCTTCATCTTCTTCATCTTCATCTTCTTCGTCTTCTTCTTCATCATCTTCTTCATCTTCTTCTTCATCCTCTCCATCTTCATCTTCATCTTCTTCATTTTCTTCGTCTTCTTCTTCATCATCTTCTTCATCTTATCTTCTTCATCTTCATCTTCATCTTCAATCTTCAATCTTCATCTTCTTCATCTTCATCTTCTTCATCTTCATCTTCTTCATCTTCTTCATCTTCAATCTTCATCTTCATCTTCTTCACCTTCATCTTCTTCTTCATCATCTTCATCTTCAATCTTCATCTTCATCATCTTCATCATCTTCATCTTCATCTTCAATCTTCAATCTTCATCTTCATCTTCTTCATCTTCAATCTTGATCTTCATCATCTTCATCTTCTTCATCTTCATCTTCAATCTTCAATCTTCATCTTCATCTTCTTCATCTTCATCTTCAATCTTCATCTTCATCTTCGATCTTCATCTTCATCTTCTTCATCTTCATCTTCATCTTCAATCTTCATCTTCATCTTCATCTTCATCTTCTTCTTCATCTTCTTCATTTTCATCTTCATCTTCATCTTCTTCTTCATCTTCATCTTCTTCATCTTCATCTTCATCTTCTTCATCTTCCTCTTCAGTCTTCATCTTAATCTTCATCTTCATCTTCTTCATCTTCATCTTCTTCATCTTCATCATCATCTTCATCTTCTTCATCATCTTCATCTTCTTCATCTTCATCTTCTTCATCTTCATCTTCATCTTCATCTTCTTCATCTTCATCTTCAATCTTCAATCTTCAATCTTCATCTTCATCATCTTCATCTTCATCTTCATCATCTTCAATCTTCATCTTCATCTTCTTCTTCTTCATCTTCATCTTCATCATCTTCTTCATCTTCTTCATCTTCTTTATCTTCATCTTCTTCTTCAACTTCTTCATCTTCATCTTCATCTTCTTCATCTTCATCTTCATCTTCATGTTCTTCATCTTCATCTTCTTCTTCTTCATCCTCATCATCATCTTCTTCATCTTCATCTTCATCATCATCTTCTTCATCTTCATCTTCAATCTTCATCTTCATCTTCATCTTCTTCTTCATCTTCTTCATCTTCATCTTCATCGTCATCTTCATCTTCATCATCTTCATCTTCATCTTCATCATCTTCAACTTCGTCTTCTTCATCTTCATCTTCTTCATCTTCATCTTCTTCATCTTCATCTTCATCTTCATCTTCATCATCTTCATCTTCTTCATCTTCTTCTTCATCTTCATCTTCATCTTCATCTTCATCTTCAATCTTCATCTTCACTCTTCTTCATCTTCATCTTCTTCATCGTCATCTTCAGCTTCTTCATCTTCATCTTCATCTTCAATCTTCATCTTCATCTTCTTCATCGTCAATCTTCATCTTCATCTTCTTCATCTTCATCTTCAATCTTCTTCATCTTCATCTTCATCGTCTTCATCTTCAATCTTCTTCATCTTCATCTTCATCTTCATCTTCTTTCATCTTCATCTTCATCTTCATCTTCATCTTCATCTTCAGTCTTCATCTTTTTCATCTTCATCTTCATCTTCAATCTTCATCTTCAATCTTCTTCATCTTCATCTTCATCTTCTTCATCTTCATCTTCAATCTTCATCTTCAATCTTCATCTTCAATCTTCATCTTCATCTTCTTCTTCATCTTCTTCTTCATCTTCTTCATCTTCATCTTCTTCATCTTCTTCATCATCTTCATCATCTTCTTCATCTTCATCTTCATCTTCTTCATCTTCTTCATTTTCTTCATCTTCATTTTCATCTACTTCATCTTCATCTTCATCTTCAATCTTCATCTTCATCTTCTTCTTCATCTTCTTCAATCTTCATCTTCTTCATCTTCTTCATCATCTTCTTCATCTTCATCTTAATCTGCTTCATCTTCTTCATCTTCTTCATCATCTTCATCTTCTTCATGTTCTTCATCTTCTTCTTCATCTTCTTCTTCATCTTCATCTTCATCATCATCTTCTTCATCATCTTCATCTTCTTCATCATCTTCATCATCTTCATCTTCTTCATCTTCATCTTCATCATCTTCATCTTCATCTTCTTCTTCATCGTCTTCATCATCATCTTCTTCTTCATCTTCGTCATCTTCTTCATCATCTTCATCTTCTTCATCTTCATCTTCATCTTCATCATCTTCATCTTCTTCATCTTCTTCTTCTTCATCTTCATCTTCTTCTTCATCTTCTTCCTCATCTTCATCTTCATCTTCTTCATCTTCATCTTCATCTTCATCATCTTCATCATCATCATCATCATCTTCATCTTCTTCTTCATCTTCTTCATCTTCATCATCATCTTCTTCTTCTTCTTCTTCTTCTTCATCTTCATCTTCTTCATCTTCATCTTCATCTTCATCTTCTTCATCTTCTTCTTCTTCCTCATCATCATCTTCTTCATCTTCATCTTCAATCTTCATCTTCATCCTCATCTTCATCCTCATCTTCTTCTTCATCTTCTTCTTCTTCATCTTCTTCTTCTTCATCTTCTTCATCTTCATCTTCATCTTCTTCTTCATCTTCTTCAATCTTCATCTTCTTCAATCTTCATCCTCTTCATCTTCATCTTCTTCATCTTCATCTTCAATCTTCATCTTCATCTTCATCTTCTTCATCTTCATCTTCATCTTCATCTTCATCTTCTTCATTTTCATGTTCATCTTCATCTTCATCTTCTTCATCTTCATCTTCTTCATCTTTTTCATCATCTTCATCTTCTTCAAGCTTCATCTTCATCTTCATCTTCTATCTTCAATCTTCATCTTCATCTTCATCTTCATCTTCTTCATCTTCATCTTCTTCATCTTCATCTTCATCTTCATCATCTTCAATCTTCATCTTCATCTTCTTCATCTTCATCTTCATCTTCATCCTCATCATCATCATCATCATCTTCATCTTCATCTTCATCTTCATCATCATCTTCATCTTCATCTTCATCTTCAATCTTCATCTTCATCTTCATCTTCATCTTCATCTTCATCTTCTTCATCTTCATCTTCTTCATCTTCATCTTCATCTTCTTCTTCATCTTCTTCAATCTTCATCTTCTTCATCTTCATCATCATCTTCATCTTCATCTTCATCTTCTTCTTCATCTTCTTCAATCTTCATCTTCTTCATCTTCATCTTCATCTTCTTCATCTTCATCTTCATCTTCTTCAATCTTCATCTTCTTCAATCTTCATCTTCTTCATCTTCATCTTCTTCATCTTCATCTTCATCTTCTTCTTCATCTTCTTCAATCTTCATCTTCATCTTCTTCATCTTCATCTTCATCTTCTTCATCATCATCTTCTTCTTCATCTTCTTCATCTTAAATCTTCTTCATCTTCATCTTCTTCATCTTCATCTTCAATCTTCTTCATCTTCATCTTCTTCATCTTCATCTTCATCTTCTTCTTCATCTTCTTCAATCTTCTTCATCTTCATCTTCATCTTCAATCTTCTTCATCTTCATCTTCATCTTCTTCAATCTTCTTCATCTTCATCTTCTTCATCTTCATCTTCATCTTCTTCTTCATCTTCTTCAATCTTCTTCATCTTCTTCATCTTCATCTTCAATCTTCTTCATCTTCATCTTCTTCATCATCATTTTCATCTTCAATCTTCAATCTTCAATCTTCTTCATCTTCATCTTCACCTTCACCTTCATCTTCATCTTCATCTTCTTCATCTTCCTCTTCATCTTCAGCTTCTTCATCTTCAGTCTTCATCTTCTTCTTCATCTTCATCTTCATATTCATCTTCATCTTCATCATCTTCATCTTCTTCAATCTTCATCTTCATCTTCGATCTTCATCTTCATCTTCTTCATCTTCATCTTCTTCATCTTCATCTTCTTCTTCAACTTCTTCATCTTCATCTTCTTCATCTTCTTCATCTTCATCTTCATCATCATCTTCTTCATCTTCGTCATCTTCGTCATCTTCATCTTCATCTTCATCTTCTTCTTCTTCTTCATCCTCATCATCATCTTCTTCATCTTCATCTTCATCATCATCTTCTTCATCTTCTTCTTCAATCTTCATCTTCATCTTCATCTTCTTCTTCATCTTCTTCATCTTCTTCATCTTCATCATCTTCTTCATCTTCATCTTCATCATCTTCATCTTCATCTTCATCTTCATCATCTTCAACTTCATCTTCTTCATCTTCATCTTCATCTTCTTCATCTTCATCTTCATCTTCATCTTCATCTTCTTCATCTTCTTCTTCATCTTCATCTTCATCTTCATCTTCAATCTTCATCTTCACTCTTCTTCATCTTCATCTTCTTCATCTTCATCTTCAATCTTCATCTTCACTCTTCTTCATCTTCATCTTCATCTTCAATCTTCATCTTCATCTTCATCTTCATCTTCATCTTCAATCTTCATCTTCTTCATCGTCAATCTTCATCTTCATCTTCTTCATCTTCATCTTCAATCTTCTTCATCTTCATCTTCATCTTCTTCATCTTCTTCATCTTCAATCTTCTTCATCTTCATCTTCATCTTCTTCAATCTTCATCTTCTTCATCTTCATCTTCATCTTTTTCATCTTCATCTTCATCTTCAATCTTCATCTTCAATCTTCTTCGTCTTCATCTTCTTCATCTTCATCTTCATCTTCAATCTTCATCTTCTTCTTCATCTTCTTCAATCTTCATCTTCTTCATCTTCATCTTCTTCATCATCTTCTTCATCTTCATCTTCTTCATCTTCTTCATTTTCTTCATCTTCATTTTCATCTACTTCATCTTCATCTTCATCTTCAATCTTCATCTTCATCTTCTTCTTCATCTTCTTCAATCTTCATCTTCTTCATCTTCTTCATCATCTTCATCTTCATCTTCAATCTTCATCTTCAATCTTCTTCATCTTCATCTTCATCTTCTTCATCTTCAATCTTCTTCATCTTCATCTTCTTCATCTTCATCTTCATCTTCAATCTTCATCTTCTTCATCTTCATCTTCAATCTTCTTCATCTTCATCTTCATCTTCATCTTCTTCATCTTCAATCTTCTTCATCTTCATCTTCTTCATCTTCATCTTCATCTTCTTCTTCATCTTCTTCAATCTTCATCTTCTTCATCTTCATCTTCATCTTCTTCATCTTCATCTTCTTCATCTTCTTCATCTTCTTCAATCTTCTTCATCTTCATTTCATCTTCATCTTCTTCATCTTCATCTTCATCTTCTTCTTCATCTTCTTCATCTTCAATCTTCTTCATCTTCATCTTCATCTTCATCTTCTTCATCTTCATCTTCATCTTCATCTTCTTCTTCATCTTCTTCAATCTTCATCTTCTTCATCTTCATCTTCATCGTCATCTTCTTCATCTTCATCTTCTTCATCATCTTCATCTTCTTCGTCTTCTTCTTCATCATCTTCTTCATCTTCTTCTTCATCCTCTCCATCTTCATCTTCATCTTCTTCATCTTCTTCGTCTTCTTCTTCATCATCTTCTTCATCTTATCTTCTTCATCTTCATCTTCTTCATCTTCTTCAATCTTCTTCATCTTCATTTCATCTTCATCTTCTTCATCTTCATCTTCATCTTCTTCTTCATCTTCTTCATCTTCAATCTTCTTCATCTTCATCTTCTTCATCTTCATCTTCATCTTCTTCATCTTCATCTTCATCTTCTTCTTCATCTTCTTCATCTTCTTCAATCTTCATCTTCTTCATCTTCATCTTCATCATCATCATCTTCATCTTCAATCTTCTTCTTCATCTTCATCTTCTTCATCTTCATCTTCTTCTTCATCTTCTTCATCTTCATCTTCATCTTCTTCATCTTCATCTTCTTCGTCTTCTTCTTCATCATCTTCTTCGTCTTCTTCTTCATCATCTTCTTCATCTTCTTCTTCATCCTCTCCATCTTCATCTTCATCTTCTTCATTTTCTTCGTCTTCTTCTTCATCATCTTCTTCATCTTATCTTCTTCATCTTCATCTTCATCTTCAATCTTCAATCTTCATCTTCTTCATCTTCATCTTCTTCATCTTCATCTTCTTCATCTTCTTCATCTTCTTCATCTTCAATCTTCATCTTCATCTTCATCTTCTTCACCTTCATCTTCTTCTTCATCATCTTCATCTTCAATCTTCATCTTCATCATCTTCATCATCTTCATCTTCATCTTCAATCTTCAATCTTCATCTTCATCTTCATCTTCTTCATCTTCAATCTTCATCTTCATCATCTTCATCTTCTTCATCTTCATCTTCAATCTTCAATCTTCATCTTCATCTTCTTCATCTTCATCTTCAATCTTCAATCTTCAATCTTCATCTTCATCTTCATCTTCTTCATCTTCATCTTCAATCTTCATCTTCATCTTCATCTTCATCATCTTCAATCTTCATCTTCATCTTCTTCATCTTCATCTTCTTCATCTTCATCTTCATCCTCATCATCATCATCTTCATCTTCATCTTCATCATCATCTTCATCTTCATCTTCAATCTTCATCTTCATCTTCATCTTCATCTTCTTCATCTTCATCTTCTTCATCTTCATCTTCTTCTTCATCTTCTTCAATCTTCATCTTCTTCATCTTCATCATCATCTTCATCTTCATCTTCATCTTCTTCAATCTTCATCTTCTTCATCTTCATCTTCATCTTCTTCATCTTCATCTTCATCTTCTTCTTCATCTTCTTCAATCTTCATCTTCTTCAATCTTCATCTTCTTCATCTTCATCTTCTTCATCTTCATCTTCATCTTCTTCATCTTCTTCAATCTTCATCTTCATCTTCTTCATCTTCATCTTCTTCATCATCATCTTCTTCTTCATCTTCTTCATCTTAAATCTTCTTCATCTTCATCTTCTTCATCTTCATCTTCAATCTTCTTCATCTTCATCTTCTTCATCTTCATCTTCATCTTCTTCTTCATCTTCTTCAATCTTCTTCATCTTCATCTTCATCTTCAATCTTCTTCATCTTCATCTTCATCTTCATCTTCTTCAATCTTCTTCATCTTCATCTTCTTCATCTTCATCTTCATCTTCTTCTTCATCTTCTTCAATCTTCTTCATCTTCTTCATCTTCATCTTCATCTTCAATCTTCTTCATCTTCATCTTCTTCATCTTCATTTTCATCTTCAATCTTCAATCTTCTTCATCTTCATCTTCACCTTCACCTTCATCTTCATCTTCATCTTCTTCATCTTCCTCTTCATCTTCAGCTTCTTCATCTTCAGTCTTCATCTTCTTCTTCATCTTCATCTTCATCTTCATCTTCATCTTCATCATCTTCATCTTCTTCAATCTTCATCTTCATCTTCGATCTTCATCTTCATCTTCTTCATCTTCATCTTCTTCATCTTCATCTTCTTCTTCAACTTCTTCATCTTCATCTTCATCTTCTTCATCTTCATCTTCATCTTCATCTTCTTCATCTTCATCTTCTTCATCTTCTTCATCTTCAATCTTCTTCATCTTCATCTTCTTCATCTTCATCTTCATCTTCAATCTTCATCTTCTTCATCTTCATCTTCAATCTTCTTCATCTTCATCTTCATCTTCATCTTCTTCATCTTCAATCTTCTTCATCTTCATCTTCTTCATCTTCATCTTCATCTTCTTCTTCATCTTCTTCAATCTTCATCTTCTTCATCTTCATCTTCATCTTCTTCATCTTCATCTTCATCTTCTTCATCTTCTTCAATCTTCTTCATCTTCATTTCATCTTCATCTTCTTCATCTTCATCTTCATCTTCTTCTTCATCTTCTTCATCTTCAATCTTCTTCATCTTCATCTTCATCTTCATCTTCTTCATCTTCATCTTCATCTTCATCTTCTTCTTCATCTTCTTCAATCTTCATCTTCTTCATCTTCATCTTCATCGTCATCTTCTTCATCTTCATCTTCTTCATCATCTTCATCTTCTTCGTCTTCTTCTTCATCATCTTCTTCATCTTCTTCTTCATCCTCTCCATCTTCATCTTCATCTTCTTCATCTTCTTCGTCTTCTTCTTCATCATCTTCTTCATCTTATCTTCTTCATCTTCTTCATCTTCAATCTTCTTCATCTTCATTTCATCTTCATCTTCTTCATCTTCATCTTCATCTTCTTCTTCATCTTCTTCATCTTCAATCTTCTTCATCTTCATCTTCTTCATCTTCATCTTCATCTTCTTCATCTTCATCTTCATCTTCTTCTTCATCTTCTTCAATCTTCATCTTCTTCATCTTCATCTTCATCATCATCATCTTCATCTTCAATCTTCTTCTTCATCTTCATCTTCTTCATCTTCATCTTCTTCTTCATCTTCTTCATCTTCTTCATCTTCATCTTCATCTTCTTCATCTTCATCTTCTTCGTCTTCTTCTTCATCATCTTCTTCGTCTTCTTCTTCATCATCTTCTTCATCTTCTTCTTCATCCTCTCCATCTTCATCTTCATCTTCTTCATTTTCTTCGTCTTCTTCTTCATCATCTTCTTCATCTTATCTTCTTCATCTTCATCTTCATCTTCAATCTTCAATCTTCATCTTCTTCATCTTCATCTTCTTCATCTTCATCTTCTTCATCTTCTTCATCTTCTTCATCTTCAATCTTCATCTTCATCTTCATCTTCTTCACCTTCATCTTCTTCTTCATCATCTTCATCTTCAATCTTCATCTTCATCATCTTCATCATCTTCATCTTCATCTTCAATCTTCAATCTTCATCTTCATCTTCATCTTCTTCATCTTCAATCTTCATCTTCATCATCTTCATCTTCTTCATCTTCATCTTCAATCTTCAATCTTCATCTTCATCTTCTTCATCTTCATCTTCAATCTTCAATCTTCAATCTTCATCTTCATCTTCGATCTTCATCTTCATCTTCTTCATCTTCATCTTCAATCTTCATCTTCATCTTCATCTTCATCATCTTCAATCTTCATCTTCATCTTCTTCATCTTCATCTTCTTCATCTTCATCTTCATCCTCATCATCATCATCTTCATCTTCATCTTCATCATCATCTTCATCTTCATCTTCAATCTTCATCTTCATCTTCATCTTCATCTTCTTCATCTTCATCTTCTTCATCTTCATCTTCTTCTTCATCTTCTTCAATCTTCATCTTCTTCATCTTCATCATCATCTTCATCTTCATCTTCATCTTCTTCTTCATCTTCTTCAATCTTCATCTTCTTCATCTTCATCTTCATCTTCTTCATCTTCATCTTCATCTTCTTCTTCATCTTCTTCAATCTTCATCTTCTTCAATCTTCATCTTCTTCATCTTCATCTTCTTCATCTTCATCTTCATCTTCTTCATCTTCTTCAATCTTCATCTTCATCTTCTTCATCTTCATCTTCATCTTCTTCATCATCATCTTCTTCATCTTCTTCATCTTAAATCTTCTTCATCTTCATCTTCTTCATCTTCATCTTCAATCTTCTTCATCTTCATCTTCTTCATCTTCATCTTCATCTTCTTCTTCATCTTCTTCAATCTTCTTCATCTTCATCTTCATCTTCAATCTTCTTCATCTTCATCTTCATCTTCTTCAATCTTCTTCATCTTCATCTTCTTCATCTTCATCTTCATCTTCTTCTTCATCTTCTTCAATCTTCTTCATCTTCTTCATCTTCATCTTCATCTTCAATCTTCTTCATCTTCATCTTCTTCATCTTCATTTTCATCTTCAATCTTCAATCTTCTTCATCTTCATCTTCACCTTCACCTTCATCTTCATCTTCATCTTCTTCATCTTCCTCTTCATCTTCAGCTTCTTCATCTTCAGTCTTCATCTTCTTCTTCATCTTCATCTTCATCTTCATCTTCATCTTCATCTTCATCATCTTCATCTTCTTCAATCTTCATCTTCATCTTCGATCTTCATCTTCATCTTCAATCTTCTTCATCTTCATCTTCATCTTCATCTTCTTCAATCTTCTTCATCTTCATCTTCTTCATCTTCATCTTCATCTTCTTCTTCATCTTCTTCAATCTTCTTCATCTTCATCTTCATCTTCAATCTTCTTCATCTTCATCTTCTTCATCTTCATTTTCATCTTCAATCTTCAATCTTCTTCATCTTCATCTTCACCTTCACCTTCATCTTCATCTTCATCTTCTTCATCTTCCTCTTCATCTTCAGCTTCTTCATCTTCAGTCTTCATCTTCTTCTTCATCTTCATCTTCATCTTCATCTTCATCTTCATCTTCATCATCTTCATCTTCTTCAATCTTCATCTTCATCTTCGATCTTCATCTTCATCTTCTTCATCTTCATCTTCTTCATCTTCATCTTCTTCTTCAACTTCTTCATCTTCATCTTCATCTTCTTCATCTTCATCTTCATCTTCTTCATCTTCATCTTCTTCATCTTCTTCATCTTCAATCTTCTTCATCTTCATCTTCTTCATCTTCATCTTCATCTTCAATCTTCATCTTCTTCATCTTCATCTTCAATCTTCTTCATCTTCATCTTCATCTTCATCTTCTTCATCTTCAATCTTCTTCATCTTCATCTTCTTCATCTTCATCTTCATCTTCTTCTTCATCTTCTTCAATCTTCATCTTCTTCATCTTCATCTTCATCTTCTTCATCTTCATCTTCATCTTCTTCATCTTCTTCAATCTTCTTCATCTTCATTTCATCTTCATCTTCTTCATCTTCATCTTCATCTTCTTCTTCATCTTCTTCATCTTCAATCTTCTTCATCTTCATCTTCATCTTCTTCATCTTCATCTTCTTCTTCATCTTCTTCAATCTTCATCTTCTTCATCTTCATCTTCATCGTCATCTTCTTCATCTTCATCTTCTTCATCATCTTCATCTTCTTCGTCTTCTTCTTCATCATCTTCTTCATCTTCTTCTTCATCCTCTCCATCTTCATCTTCATCTTCTTCATCTTCTTCGTCTTCTTCTTCATCATCTTCTTCATCTTATCTTCTTCATCTTCATCTTCAATCTTCATCTTCATCTTCATCTTCATCATCTTCAATCTTCATCTTCATCTTCTTCATCTTCATCTTCTTCATCTTCATCTTCATCCTCATCATCATCATCTTCATCTTCATCTTCATCATCATCTTCATCTTCATCTTCAATCTTCATCTTCATCTTCATCTTCATCTTCTTCATCTTCATCTTCTTCATCTTCATCTTCTTCTTCATCTTCTTCAATCTTCATCTTCTTCATCTTCATCATCATCTTCATCTTCATCTTCATCTTCTTCAATCTTCATCTTCTTCATCTTCATCTTCATCTTCTTCATCTTCATCTTCATCTTCTTCTTCATCTTCTTCAATCTTCATCTTCTTCAATCTTCATCTTCTTCATCTTCATCTTCTTCATCTTCATCTTCATCTTCTTCATCTTCTTCAATCTTCATCTTCATCTTCTTCATCTTCCTCTTCTTCATCATCATCTTCTTCATCTTCTTCATCTTAAATCTTCTTCATCTTCATCTTCTTCATCTTCATCTTCAATCTTCTTCATCTTCATCTTCTTCATCTTCATCTTCATCTTCTTCTTCATCTTCTTCAATCTTCTTCATCTTCATCTTCATCTTCAATCTTCTTCATCTTCATCTTCATCTTCATCTTCTTCAATCTTCTTCATCTTCATCTTCTTCATCTTCATCTTCATCTTCTTCTTCATCTTCTTCAATCTTCTTCATCTTCTTCATCTTCATCTTCATCTTCAATCTTCTTCATCTTCATCTTCTTCATCTTCATTTTCATCTTCAATCTTCAATCTTCTTCATCTTCATCTTCACCTTCACCTTCATCTTCATCTTCATCTTCTTCATCTTCCTCTTCATCTTCAGCTTCTTCATCTTCAGTCTTCATCTTCTTCTTCATCTTCATCTTCATCTTCATCTTCATCTTCATCATCTTCATCTTCTTCAATCTTCATCTTCATCTTCGATCTTCATCTTCATCTTCTTCATCTTCATCTTCTTCATCTTCATCTTCTTCTTCAACTTCTTCATCTTCATCTTCATCTTCTTCATCTTCATCTTCATCTTCATCTTCTTCATCTTCATCTTCTTCATCTTCTTCATCTTCAATCTTCTTCATCTTCATCTTCTTCATCTTCATCTTCATCTTCAATCTTCATCTTCTTCATCTTCATCTTCAATCTTCTTCATCTTCATCTTCATCTTCATCTTCTTCATCTTCAATCTTCTTCATCTTCATCTTCTTCATCTTCATCTTCATCTTCTTCTTCATCTTCTTCAATCTTCATCTTCTTCATCTTCATCTTCATCTTCTTCATCTTCATCTTCATCTTCTTCATCTTCTTCAATCTTCTTCATCTTCATTTCATCTTCATCTTCTTCATCTTCATCTTCATCTTCTTCTTCATCTTCTTCATCTTCAATCTTCTTCATCTTCATCTTCATCTTCATCTTCTTCATCTTCATCTTCATCTTCATCTTCTTCTTCATCTTCTTCAATCTTCATCTTCTTCATCTTCATCTTCATCGTCATCTTCTTCATCTTCATCTTCTTCATCATCTTCATCTTCTTCGTCTTCTTCTTCATCATCTTCTTCATCTTCTTCTTCATCCTCTCCATCTTCATCTTCATCTTCTTCATCTTCTTCGTCTTCTTCTTCATCATCTTCTTCATCTTATCTTCTTCATCTTCATCTTCTTCATCTTCAATCTTCTTCATCTTCATTTCATCTTCATCTTCTTCATCTTCATCTTCATCTTCTTCTTCATCTTCTTCATCTTCAATCTTCTTCATCTTCATCTTCTTCATCTTCATCTTCATCTTCTTCATCTTCATCTTCATCTTCTTCTTCATCTTCTTCAATCTTCATCTTCTTCATCTTCATCTTCATCATCATCATCTTCATCTTCAATCTTCTTCTTCATCTTCATCTTCTTCATCTTCATCTTCTTCTTCATCTTCTTCATCTTCTTCATCTTCATCTTCATCTTCTTCATCTTCATCTTCTTCGTCTTCTTCTTCATCATCTTCTTCGTCTTCTTCTTCATCATCTTCTTCATCTTCTTCTTCATCCTCTCCATCTTCATCTTCATCTTCTTCATTTTCTTCGTCTTCTTCTTCATCATCTTCTTCATCTTATCTTCTTCATCTTCATCTTCATCTTCAATCTTCAATCTTCATCTTCTTCATCTTCATCTTCTTCATCTTCATCTTCTTCATCTTCTTCATCTTCTTCATCTTCAATCTTCATCTTCATCTTCATCTTCTTCACCTTCATCTTCTTCTTCATCATCTTCATCTTCAATCTTCATCTTCATCATCTTCATCATCTTCATCTTCATCTTCAATCTTCAATCTTCATCTTCATCTTCATCTTCTTCATCTTCAATCTTCATCTTCATCATCTTCATCTTCTTCATCTTCATCTTCAATCTTCAATCTTCATCTTCATCTTCTTCATCTTCATCTTCAATCTTCAATCTTCAATCTTCATCTTCATCTTCGATCTTCATCTTCATCTTCTTCATCTTCATCTTCAATCTTCATCTTCATCTTCATCTTCATCATCTTCAATCTTCATCTTCATCTTCTTCATCTTCATCTTCTTCATCTTCATCTTCATCCTCATCATCATCATCTTCATCTTCATCTTCATCATCATCTTCATCTTCATCTTCAATCTTCATCTTCATCTTCATCTTCATCTTCTTCATCTTCATCTTCTTCATCTTCATCTTCTTCTTCATCTTCTTCAATCTTCATCTTCTTCATCTTCATCATCATCTTCATCTTCATCTTCATCTTCTTCTTCATCTTCTTCAATCTTCATCTTCTTCATCTTCATCTTCATCTTCTTCATCTTCATCTTCATCTTCTTCTTCATCTTCTTCAATCTTCATCTTCTTCAATCTTCATCTTCTTCATCTTCATCTTCTTCATCTTCATCTTCATCTTCTTCATCTTCTTCAATCTTCATCTTCATCTTCTTCATCTTCATCTTCATCTTCTTCATCATCATCTTCTTCATCTTCTTCATCTTAAATCTTCTTCATCTTCATCTTCTTCATCTTCATCTTCAATCTTCTTCATCTTCATCTTCTTCATCTTCATCTTCATCTTCTTCTTCATCTTCTTCAATCTTCTTCATCTTCATCTTCATCTTCAATCTTCTTCATCTTCATCTTCATCTTCTTCAATCTTCTTCATCTTCATCTTCTTCATCTTCATCTTCATCTTCTTCTTCATCTTCTTCAATCTTCTTCATCTTCTTCATCTTCATCTTCATCTTCAATCTTCTTCATCTTCATCTTCTTCATCTTCATTTTCATCTTCAATCTTCAATCTTCTTCATCTTCATCTTCACCTTCACCTTCATCTTCATCTTCATCTTCTTCATCTTCCACTTCATCTTCAGCTTCTTCATCTTCAGTCTTCATCTTCTTCTTCATCTTCATCTTCATCTTCATCTTCATCTTCATCTTCATCATCTTCATCTTCTTCAATCTTCATCTTCATCTTCGATCTTCATCTTCATCTTCAATCTTCTTCATCTTCATCTTCATCTTCATCTTCTTCAATCTTCTTCATCTTCATCTTCTTCATCTTCATCTTCATCTTCTTCTTCATCTTCTTCAATCTTCTTCATCTTCTTCATCTTCATCTTCATCTTCAATCTTCTTCATCTTCATCTTCTTCATCTTCATTTTCATCTTCAATCTTCAATCTTCTTCATCTTCATCTTCACCTTCACCTTCATCTTCATCTTCATCTTCTTCATCTTCCTCTTCATCTTCAGCTTCTTCATCTTCAGTCTTCATCTTCATCTTCATCTTCATCTTCATCTTCATCTTCATCTTCATCATCTTCATCTTCTTCAATCTTCATCTTCATCTTCGATCTTCATCTTCATCTTCTTCATCTTCATCTTCTTCATCTTCATCTTCTTCTTCAACTTCTTCATCTTCATCTTCATCTTCTTCATCTTCATCTTCATCTTCTTCATCTTCATCTTCTTCATCTTCTTCATCTTCAATCTTCTTCATCTTCATCTTCTTCATCTTCATCTTCATCTTCAATCTTCATCTTCTTCATCTTCATCTTCAATCTTCTTCATCTTCATCTTCATCTTCATCTTCATCTTCTTCATCTTCAATCTTCTTCATCTTCATCTTCTTCATCTTCATCTTCATCTTCTTCTTCATCTTCTTCAATCTTCATCTTCTTCATCTTCATCTTCATCTTCTTCATCTTCATCTTCATCTTCTTCATCTTCTTCAATCTTCTTCATCTTCATTTCATCTTCATCTTCTTCATCTTCATCTTCATCTTCTTCTTCATCTTCTTCATCTTCAATCTTCTTCATCTTCATCTTCATCTTCTTCATCTTCATCTTCATCTTCATCTTCTTCTTCATCTTCTTCAATCTTCATCTTCTTCATCTTCATCTTCATCGTCATCTTCTTCATCTTCATCTTCTTCATCATCTTCATCTTCTTCGTCTTCTTCTTCATCATCTTCTTCATCTTCTTCTTCATCCTCTCCATCTTCATCTTCATCTTCTTCATCTTCTTCGTCTTCTTCTTCATCATCTTCTTCATCTTATCTTCTTCATCTTCATCTTCTTCATCTTCAATCTTCTTCATCTTCATTTCATCTTCATCTTCTTCATCTTCATCTTCATCTTCTTCTTCATCTTCTTCATCTTCAATCTTCTTCATCTTCATCTTCTTCATCTTCATCTTCATCTTCTTCATCTTCATCTTCATCTTCTTCTTCATCTTCTTCAATCTTCATCTTCTTCATCTTCATCTTCATCATCATCATCTTCATCTTCAATCTTCTTCTTCATCTTCATCTTCTTCATCTTCATCTTCTTCTTCATCTTCATCATCTTCATCTTCATCTTCTTCATCTTCATCTTCTTCGTCTTCTTCTTCATCATCTTCTTCGTCTTCTTCTTCATCATCTTCTTCATCTTCTTCTTCATCCTCTCCATCTTCATCTTCATCTTCTTCATTTTCTTCGTCTTCTTCTTCATCATCTTCTTCATCTTATCTTCTTCATCTTCATCTTCATCTTCAATCTTCAATCTTCATCTTCTTCATCTTCATCTTCTTCATCTTCATCTTCTTCATCTTCTTCATCTTCTTCATCTTCAATCTTCATCTTCATCTTCATCTTCTTCACCTTCATCTTCTTCTTCATCATCTTCATCTTCAATCTTCATCTTCATCATCTTCATCATCTTCATCTTCATCTTCAATCTTCAATCTTCATCTTCATCTTCATCTTCTTCATCTTCAATCTTCATCTTCATCATCTTCATCTTCTTCATCTTCATCTTCAATCTTCAATCTTCATCTTCATCTTCTTCATCTTCATCTTCAATCTTCAATCTTCAATCTTCATCTTCATCTTCGATCTTCATCTTCATCTTCTTCATCTTCATCTTCAATCTTCATCTTCATCTTCTTCATCTTCATCTTCATCCTCATCATCATCATCTTCATCTTCATCTTCATCATCATCTTCATCTTCATCTTCAATCTTCATCTTCATCTTCATCTTCTTCATCTTCATCTTCTTCATCTTCATCTTCTTCTTCATCTTCTTCAATCTTCATCTTCTTCATCTTCATCATCATCTTCATCTTCATCTTCATCTTCTTCTTCATCTTCTTCAATCTTCATCTTCTTCATCTTCATCTTCATCTTCTTCATCTTCATCTTCATCTTCTTCTTCATCTTCTTCAATCTTCATCTTCTTCAATCTTCATCTTCTTCATCTTCATCTTCTTCATCTTCATCTTCATCTTCTTCATCTTCTTCAATCTTCATCTTCATCTTCTTCATCTTCATCTTCATCTTCTTCATCATCATCTTCTTCTTCATCTTCTTCATCTTAAATCTTCTTCATCTTCATCTTCTTCATCTTCATCTTCAATCTTCTTCATCTTCATCTTCTTCATCTTCATCTTCATCTTCTTCTTCATCTTCTTCAATCTTCTTCATCTTCATCTTCATCTTCAATCTTCTTCATCTTCATCTTCATCTTCTTCAATCTTCTTCATCTTCATCTTCTTCATCTTCATCTTCATCTTCTTCTTCATCTTCTTCAATCTTCTTCATCTTCTTCATCTTCATCTTCATCTTCAATCTTCTTCATCTTCATCTTCTTCATCTTCATTTTCATCTTCAATCTTCAATCTTCTTCATCTTCATCTTCACCTTCACCTTCATCTTCATCTTCATCTTCTTCATCTTCCTCTTCATCTTCAGCTTCTTCATCTTCAGTCTTCATCTTCTTCTTCATCTTCATCTTCATCTTCATCTTCATCTTCATCATCTTCATCTTCTTCAATCTTCATCTTCATCTTCGATCTTCATCTTCATCTTCTTCATCTTCTTCATCTTCAACTTCTTCATCTTCATCTTCATCTTCTTCATCTTCATCTTCATCATCATCTTCTTCTTCATCTTCGTCATCTTCGTCATCTTCATCTTCATCTTCATCTTCTTCTTCTTCATCCTCATCATCATCTTCTTCATCTTCATCTTCATCATCATCTTCTTCATCTTCTTCTTCAATCTTCATCTTCATCTTCATCTTCTTCTTCATCTTCTTCATCTTCTTCATCTTCATCATCTTCATCTTCATCTTCATCTTCATCTTCATCATCTTCAACTTCATCTTCTTCATCTTCATCTTCATCTTCATCTTCTTCATCTTCATCTTCTTCATCTTCTTCTTCATCTTCATCTTCATCTTCATCTTCATCTTCATCTTCATCTTCAATCTTCATCTTCACTCTTCTTCATCTTCATCTTCTTCATCTTCATCTTCAATCTTCATCTTCACTCTTCTTCATCTTCATCTTCATCTTCAATCTTCAATCTTCATCTTCATCTTCATCTTCATCTTCATCTTCATCTTCAATCTTCATCTTCTTCATCGTCAATCTTCATCTTCATCTTCTTCATCTTCATCTTCAATCTTCTTCATCTTCATCTTCATCTTCTTCATCTTCTTCATCTTCAATCTTCTTCATCTTCATCTTCATCTTCTTCAATCTTCATCTTCTTCATCTTCATCTTCATCTTTTTCATCTTCATCTTCATCTTCAATCTTCATCTTCAATCTTCTTCGTCTTCATCTTCTTCATCTTCATCTTCATCTTCAATCTTCATCTTCTTCTTCATCTTCTTCAATCTTCATCTTCTTCATCTTCATCTTCTTCATCATCTTCATCATCTTCTTCATCTTCATCTTCTTCATCTTCTTCATTTTCTTCATCTTCATTTTCATCTACTTCATCTTCATCTTCATCTTCAATCTTCATCTTCATCTTCTTCTTCATCTTCTTCAATCTTCATCTTCTTCATCTTCTTCATCATCTTCATCTTCATCTCAAATCTTCATCTTCAATCTTCTTCATCTTCATCTTCTTCATCTTCTTCATCTTCTTCATCTTCTTCATCTTCTTCATCTTCATCTTCTTCATCTTCATCTTCATCTTCAATCTTCATCTTCTTCATCTTCATCTTCAATCTTCTTCATCTTCATCTTCATCTTCATCTTCTTCATCTTCAATCTTCTTCATCTTCATCTTCTTCATCCTCATCTTCATCTTCTTCTTCATCTTCTTCAATCTTCATCATCTTCATCTTCATCTTCATCTTCTTCATCTTCTTCATCTTCTTCAATCTTCTTCATCTTCATTTCATCTTCATCTTCTTCATCTTCATCTTCTTCTTCATCTTCTTCATCTTCAATCTTCTTCATCTTCATCTTCATCTTCATCATCTTCATCTTCATCTTCATCTTCATCTTCATCTTCATCTTCATCTTCATCTTCATCTTCTTCATCTTCATCGTCATCTTCTTCATCGTCATCTTCTTCATCTTCATCTTCATCTTCTTCGTCTTCTTCATCATCTTCTTCATCTTCTTCTTCATCCTCTCCATCTTCATCTTCATCTTCTTCATCTTCTTCGTCTTCTTCTTCATCATCTTCTTCATCTTATCTTCTTCATCTTCATCTTCTTCATCTTCTTCAATCTTCTTCATCTTCATTTCATCTTCATCTTCTTCATCTTCATCTTCATCTTCTTCTTCATCTTCTTCATCTTCAATCTTCTTCATCTTCATCTTCTTCATCTTCATCTTCATCTTCTTCATCTTCATCTTCATCTTCTTCTTCATCTTCTTCAATCTTCATCTTCTTCATCTTCATCTTCATCATCATCATCTTCATCTTCAATCTTCTTCTTCATCTTCATCTTCTTCATCTTCATCTTCTTCTTCATCTTCTTCATCTTCATCTTCATCTTCTTCATCTTCATCTTCTTCGTCTTCTTCTTCATCATCTTCTTCATCTTCTTCTTCATCCTCTCCATCTTCATCTTCATCTTCTTCATTTTCTTCGTCTTCTTCTTCATCATCTTCTTCATCTTATCTTCTTCATCTTCATCTTCATCTTCAATCTTCAATCTTCATCTTCTTCATCTTCATCTTCTTCATCTTCATCTTCTTCATCTTCTTCATCTTCTTCATCTTCAATCTTCATCTTCATCTTCATCTTCTTCACCTTCATCTTCTTCTTCATCATCTTCATCTTCAATCTTCATCTTCATCATCTTCATCATCTTCATCTTCATCTTCAATCTTCAATCTTCATCTTCATCTTCATCTTCATCTTCTTCATCTTCAATCTTCATCTTCATCATCTTCATCTTCTTCATCTTCATCTTCATCTTCATCTTCAATCTTCAATCTTCAATCTTCATCTTCATCTTCTTCATCTTCATCTTCAATCTTCAATCTTCAATCTTCATCTTCATCTTCGATCTTCATCTTCATCTTCATCTTCTTCATCTTCATCTTCAATCTTCATCTTCATCTTCATCTTCTTCTTCATCTTCTTCATTTTCATCTTCATCTTCATCTTCTTCTTCATCTTCATCTTCTTCATCTTCATCTTCTTCATCTTCCTCTTCAGTCTTCATCTTAATCTTCATCTTCATCTTCTTCATCTTCATCTTCTTCATCTTCTTCATCTTCATCATCATCTTCATCTTCTTCATCATCTTCATCTTCTTCATCTTCATCTTCTTCATCTTCATCTTCATCTTCATCTTCTTCATCTTCATCTTCAATCTTCAATCTTCATCTTCTTCATCTTCATCTTCATCTTCATCATCTTCAATCTTCATCTTCTTCTTCTTCATCTTCATCTTCATCATCTTCTTCATCTTCTTCATCTTCTTTATCTTCATCTTCTTCTTCAACTTCTTCATCTTCATCTTCTTCATCTTCATCTTCATCTTCATGTTCATCATCTTCATCTTCTTCTTCTTCATCTTCGTCATCTTCATCTTCATCTTCATGTTCTTCATCTTCATCTTCTTCTTCTTCATCCTCATCATCATCTTCTTCATCTTCATCTTCATCATCATCTTCTTCATCTTCCTCTTCAGTCTTCATCTTAATCTTCATCTTCTTCTTCATCTTCTTCTTCATCTTCTTCATCTTCATCATCATCTTCATCTTCTTCATCATCTTCATCTTCTTCATCTTCATCTTCTTCATCTTCATCTTCATCTTCATCTTCTTCATCTTCAATCTTCAATCTTCAATCTTCATCTTCTTCATCTTCATCTTCATCTTCATCATCTTCAATCTTCATCTTCATCTTCTTCTTCTTCATCTTCATCTTCATCATCTTCTTCATCTTCTTCATCTTCTTTATCTTCATCTTCTTCTTCAACTTCTTCATCTTCATCTTCTTCATCTTCATCTTCATCTTCATGTTCATCATCTTCATCTTCTTCTTCTTCATCTTCGTCATCTTCATCTTCATCTTCATGTTCTTCATCTTCATCTTCTTCTTCTTCATCCTCATCATCATCTTCTTCATCTTCATCTTCATCTTCATCATCATCTTCTTCATCTTCATCTTCAATCTTCATCTTCATCTTCATCTTCATCTTCATCTTCTTCTTCATCTTCATCGTCATCTTCATCTTCATCATCTTCATCTTCATCTTCATCTTCATCATCTTCAACTTCATCTTCTTCATCTTCATCTTCTTCATCTTCATCTTCTTCATCTTCATCTTCATCTTCATCATCTTCATCTTCATCTTCTTCATCTTCATCTTCATCTTCATCTTCATCTTCATCTTCATCTTCAATCTTCATCTTCACTCTTCTTCATCTTCATCTTCTTCATCGTCATCTTCATCTTCTTCATCTTCATCTTCATCTTCAATCTTCATCTTCATCTTCTTCATCGTCAATCTTCATCTTCATCTTCTTCATCTTCATCTTCAATCTTCTTCATCTTCATCTTCATCTTCTTCATGTTCAATCTTCTTCATCTTCATCTTCATCTTCATCTTCTTCAATCTTCATCTTCATCTTCATCTTCATCTTCATCATCTTCATCTTCATCTTCATCTTCATCTTCATCTTCAGTCTTCATCTTTTTCATCTTCATCTTCATCTTCAATCTTCATCTTCAATCTTCTTCATCTTCATCTTCATCTTCTTCATCTTCATCTTCAATCTTCATCTTAAATCTTCATCTTCAATCTTCATCTTCATCTTCTTCTTCATCTTCTTCTTCATCTTCTTCTTCATCTTCATCTTCTTCATCTTCTTCATCATCTTCATCATCTTCTTCATCTTCATCTTCATCTTCTTCATCTTCTTCATTTTCTTCATCTTCATT
Organism: Heterodontus francisci; assembly: GCF_036365525.1. Taxonomy (NCBI): domain Eukaryota; kingdom Metazoa; phylum Chordata; class Chondrichthyes; order Heterodontiformes; family Heterodontidae; genus Heterodontus; species Heterodontus francisci. Next base: position 18,424 of record NW_027142146.1, on the reverse strand, counting down.
TTCATCTACTTCATCTTCATCTTCATCTTCAATCTTCATCTTCATCTTCTTCTTCATCTTCTTCAATCTTCATCTTCTTCATCTTCTTCATCATCTTCTTCATCTTCATCTTAATCTGCTTCATCTTCTTCATCTTCTTCATCATCTTCATCTTCTTCATGTTCTTCATCTTCTTCTTCATCTTCATCTTCATCTTCATCATCATCTTCTTCATCATCTTCATCATCTTCATCTTCTTCATCTTCATCTTCATCATCTTCATCTTCTTCATCTTCTTCATCATCATCTTCTTCTTCATCTTCGTCATCTTCTTCATCATCTTCATCTTCTTCTTCTTCATCTTCATCTTCATCTTCATCTTCATCTTCATCATCTTCATCTTCTTCATCTTCTTCTTCTTCATCTTCATCTTCTTCTTCATCTTCTTCCTCATCTTCATCTTCATCTTCTTCATCTTCATCTTCATCATCTTCATCATCATCATCATCATCTTCATCTTCTTCTTCATCTTCTTCATCTTCATCATCATCTTCTTCTTCTTCTTCTTCTTCTTCATCATCTTCATCTTCTTCTTCATCTTCTTCATCTTCATCATCATCTTCTTCTTCTTCTTCTTCTTCATCATCTTCATCTTCTTCATCTTCATCTTCATCTTCTTCATCTTCTTCTTCTTCCTCATCATCATCTTCTTCATCTTCATCTTCAATCTTCATCTTCATCCTCATCTTCATCCTCATCTTCTTCTTCATCTTCTTCTTCTTCATCTTCTTCTTCTTCATCTTCTTCATCTTCATCTTCATCTTCATCTTCATCTTCTTCAATCTTCATCTTCTTCAATCTTCATCCTCTTCATCTTCATCTTCATCTTCTTCATCTTCATCTTCAATCTTCATCTTCTTCTTCATCTTCTTCCTCTTCATCTTCATCTTCATCTTCTTCATTTTCATGTTCATCTTCATCTTCATCTTCATCTTCTTCATCTTCATCTTCTTCATCTTTTTCATCATCTTCATCTTCTTCAAGCTTCATCTTCATCTTCTATCTTCAATCTTCAATCTTCAATCTTCAATCTTCATCTTCATCTTCTTCATCTTCATCTTCATCTTCATCTTCATCTTCATCTTCATCTTCATCTTCTTCATCTTCATCTTCTTCATCTTCATCTTCATCTTCTTCTTCATCCTCATCATCATCTTCTTCATCTTCATCTTCATCATCATCTTCATCTTCATCTTCAATCTTCATCTTCATCTTCATCTTCATCTTCTTCATCTTCTTCATCTTCATCTTCATCTTCTTCATCTTCATCTTCTTCTTCATCTTCTTCAATCTTCATCTTCTTCATCTTCATCATCATCTTCATCTTCATCTTCATCTTCTTCTTCATCTTCTTCAATCTTCATCTTCTTCATCTTCATCTTCATCTTCTTCATCTTCATCTTCATCTTCTTCTTCATCTTCTTCAATCTTCATCTTCTTCAATCTTCATCTTCTTCATCTTCATCTTCTTCATCTTCATCTTCTTCATCTTCATCTTCATCTTCTTCTTTATCTTCTTCAATCTTCATCTTCATCTTCTTCATCTTCATCTTCATCTTCTTCATCATCATCTTCTTCTTCATCTTCTTCATCTTAAATCTTCTTCTTCTTCATCTTCTTCATCTTCATCTTCATCTTCTTCATCTTCATCTTCATCTTCTTCTTCATCTTCTTCAATCTTCTTCATCTTCATCTTCAATCTTCTTCATCTTCATCTTCATCTTCATCTTCTTCAATCTTCTTCATCTTCATCTTCTTCATCTTCATCTTCTTCTTCTTCTTCATCTTCTTCAATCTTCTTCATCATCATCTTCATCTTCATTTTCATCTTCAATCTTCAATCTTCTTCATCTTCATCTTCACCTTCATCTTCATCTTCTTCATCTTCCTCTTCATCTTCAGCTTCTTCATCTTGAGTCTTCATCTTCTTCTTCATCTTCATCTTCATCTTCATCTTCATCATCTTCATCTTCTTCAATCTTCATCTTCATCTTCGATCTTCATCTTCATCTTCTTCATCTTCATCTTCTTCATCTTCATCTTCTTCTTCAACTTCTTCATCTTCTTCTTCTTCATCTTCTTCATCTTCATCTTCATCATCATCTTCTTCTTCATCTTCGTCATCTTCGTCATCTTCATCTTCATCTTCTTCTTCTTCTTCTTCTTCTTCATCCTCATCATCATCTTCTTCATCTTCATCTTCATCATCATCTTCTTCATCTTCATCTTCAATCTTCATCTTCATCTTCATCTTCTTCTTCATCTTCTTCATCTTCATCATCTTCTTCATCTTCATCTTCATCATCTTCATCTTCATCTTCATCTTCATCATCTTCAACTTCATCTTCTTCATCTTCATCTTCATCTTCATCTTCTTCATCTTCATCTTCTTCATCTTCTTCTTCATCTTCATCTTCATCTTCAATCTTCATCTTCACTCTTCTTCATCTTCATCTTCTTCATCTTCATCTTCAATCTTCATCTTCACTCTTCTTCATCTTCATCTTCATCTTCAATCTTCATCTTCAATCTTCATCTTCATCTTCATCTTCATCTTCATCTTCATCTTCATCTTCAATCTTCATCTTCTTCATCGTCAATCTTCATCTTCATCTTCTTCATCTTCATCTTCAATCTTCTTCATCTTCATCTTCATCTTCTTCATCTTCATCTTCATCTTCTTCATCTTCAATCTTCTTCATCTTCATCTTCATCTTCTTCAATCTTCATCTTCTTCATCTTCATCTTCATCTTTTTCATCTTCATCTTCATCTTCAATCTTCATCTTCAATCTTCTTCGTCTTCATCTTCTTCATCTTCATCTTCATCTTCAATCTTCATCTTCTTCTTCATCTTCTTCAATCTTCATCTTCTTCATCTTCATCTTCTTCATCATCTTCATCATCTTCTTCATCTTCATCTTCTTCATCTTCATCTTCATCTTCTTCATCATCATCTTCTTCTTCATCTTCTTCATCTTAAATCTTCTTCATCTTCATCTTCTTCATCTTCATCTTCAATCTTCTTCATCTTCATCTTCTTCATCTTCATCTTCATCTTCTTCTTCATCTTCTTCAATCTTCTTCATCTTCATCTTCATCTTCAATCTTCTTCATCTTCATCTTCATCTTCATCTTCAATCTTCTTCATCTTCATCTTCTTCATCTTCATCTTCATCTTCTTCTTCATCTTCTTCAATCTTCTTCATCTTCTTCATCTTCATCTTCATCTTCAATCTTCTTCATCTTCATCTTCTTCATCTTCATTTTCATCTTCAATCTTCAATCTTCTTCATCTTCATCTTCACCTTCATCTTCATCTTCATCTTCATCTTCTTCATCTTCCTCTTCATTTTCAGCTTCTTCATCTTCAGTCTTCATCTTCTTCTTCATCTTCATCTTCATCTTCATCTTCATCATCTTCATCTTCTTCAATCTTCATCTTCATCTTCGATCTTCATCTTCATCTTCTTCATCTTCATCTTCTTCATCTTCATCTTCTTCTTCAACTTCTTCATCTTCATCTTCATCTTCTTCATCTTCATCATCATCTTCTTCTTCATCTTCGTCATCTTCGTCATCTTCATCTTCATCTTCATCTTCTTCTTCTTCATCCTCATCATCATCTTCTTCATCTTCATCTTCATCATCATCTTCTTCATCTTCATCTTCAATCTTCATCTTCATCTTCTTCTTCATCTTCTTCATCTTCATCATCTTCTTCATCTTCATCTTCATCATCTTCATCTTCATCTTCATCATCTTCAACTTCATCTTCTTCATCTTCATCTTCATCTTCTTCATCTTCATCTTCATCTTCATCATCTTCATCTTCTTCATCTTCTTCTTCATCTTCATCTTCATCTTCAATCTTCAATCTTCATCTTCACTCTTCTTCATCTTCATCTTCATCTTCTTCATCTTCATCTTCAATCTTCATCTTCACTCTTCTTCATCTTCATCTTCATCTTCAATCTTCATCTTCAATCTTCATCTTCATCTTCATCTTCATCTTCAATCTTCAATCTTCATCTTCAATCTTCATCTTCATCTTCTTCATCGTCAATCTTCATCTTCATCTTCTTCATCTTCATCTTCAATCTTCTTCATCTTCATCTTCATCTTCTTCATCTTCATCTTCATCTTCTTCATCTTCAATCTTCTTCATCTTCATCTTCATCTTCTTCAATCTTCATCTTCTTCATCTTCATCTTCATCTTTTTCATCTTCATCTTCATCTTCAATCTTCATCTTCAATCATCTTCGTCTTCTTCATCTTCATCTTCATCTTCATCTTCATCTTCAATCTTCATCTTCTTCTTCATCTTCTTCAATCTTCATCTTCTTCATCTTCATCTTCTTCATCATCTTCATCATCTTCTTCATCTTCATCTTCTTCATCTTCTTCATTTTCTTCATCTTCATTTTCATCTACTTCATCTTCATCTTCATCTTCAATCTTCATCTTCATCTTCTTCTTCATCTTCTTCAATCTTCATCTTCTTCATCTTCTTCATCATCTTCATCTTCATCATCTTCTTCATCATCTTCATCTTCATCTTCTTCATCTTCTTCATCATCTTCATCATCTTCTTCATCTTCTTCATCATCTTCTTCATCTTCTTCATCTTCATCATCTTCATCATCTTCATCATCTTCAGCTGCTTCATCTTCTTCATCTTCTTCATCATCTTCATCTTCTTCATGTTCTTCATCTTCTTCTTCATCTTCATCATCTTCATCTTCTTCATCTTCTTCATCATCTTCTTCATCTTCTTCATCATCTTCATCTTCTTCATCTTCTTCTTCATCTTCTTCATCATCTTCATCTTCTTCTTCTTCTTCATCTTCATCTTCTTCATCTTCATCTTCAATCTTCAATCTTCATCTTCTTCATCTTCTTCATCTTCATCTTCAATCTTCATCTTCTTCATCTTCATCTTCATCATCTTCTTCATCTTCATCTTCATCTTCAATCTTCTTCATCTTCATCTTCATCTTCATCTTCATCATCTTCTTCATCTTCATCTTCATCTTCATCTTCATCTTCAATCTTCTTCATCTTCTTCATCTTCATCTTCATCTTCATCTTCATCTTCATCTTCAATCTTCATCTTCTTCATCTTCATCTTCTTCATCTTCATCTTCATCTTCATCTTCAATCTTCATCTTCTTCTTCATCTTCATCTTCATCTTCTTCATCTTCATCTTCATCTTCATCTTCATCTTCAATCTTCTTCATCTTCATCTTCATCTTCATCTTCAATCTTCATCTTCATCATCATCATCTTCTTCATCTTCATCTTCATCTTCATCTTCAATCTTCTTCATCTTCTTCATCTTCATCTTCATCTTCAATCTTCATCTTCTTCTTCTTCATCTTCATCTTCTTCATCTTCATCTTCATCTTCATCTTCATCATCTTCTTCATCTTCATCTTCATCTTCAATCTTCTTCATCTTCATCTTCTTCATCTCTTCATCTTCATCTTCATCTTCTTCTTCATCTTCATCTTCATCTTCATCTTCATCTTCATCTTCAATCTTCTTCTTCATCTTCATCTTCTTCATCTTCATCTTCATCTTCATCTTCAATCTTCATCTTCATCTTCTTCATCTTCATCTTCATCTTCATCTTCATCTTCAATCTTCTTCATCATCTTCATCTTCTTCATCTTCATCTTCATCTTCATCTTCAATATTCATCTTCTTCATCTTCATCTTCATCTTCATCTTCAATCATCTTCATCTTCATCTTCATCTTCATCTTCATCTTCATCTTCTTCATCTTCATCATCTTCTTCATCTTCATCTTCATCATCTTCATCTTCATCTTCATCATCTTCAACTTCATCTTCTTCATCTTCATCTTCATCTTCTTCATCTTCATCTTCATCTTCATCATCTTCATCTTCTTCATCTTCTTCTTCATCTTCATCTTCATCTTCAATCTTCAATCTTCATCTTCACTCTTCTTCATCTTCATCTTCATCTTCTTCATCTTCATCTTCAATCTTCATCTTCACTCTTCTTCATCTTCATCTTCATCTTCAATCTTCATCTTCAATCTTCATCTTCATCTTCATCTTCATCTTCAATCTTCAATCTTCATCTTCAATCTTCATCTTCATCTTCTTCATCGTCAATCTTCATCTTCATCTTCTTCATCTTCATCTTCAATCTTCTTCATCTTCATCTTCATCTTCTTCATCTTCATCTTCATCTTCTTCATCTTCAATCTTCTTCATCTTCATCTTCATCTTCTTCAATCTTCATCTTCTTCATCTTCATCTTCATCTTTTCATCTTCATCTTCATCTTCAATCTTCATCTTCAATCATCTTCGTCTTCGTCTTCTTCATCTTCATCTTCATCTTCATCTTCATCTTCATCTTCAATCTTCATCTTCTTCTTCATCTTCTTCAATCTTCATCTTCTTCATCTTCATCTTCTTCATCATCTTCATCATCTTCTTCATCTTCATCTTCTTCATCTTCTTCATTTTCTTCATCTTCATTTCATCTAATTCATCTTCATCTTCATCTTCAATCTTCATCTTCATCTTCCTTCAATCTTCATCTTCTTCATCTTCTTCATCATCTTCATCTTCATCATCTTCTTCATCATCTTCATCTTCATCTTCTTCATCTTCTTCATCATCTTCATCATCTTCTTCATCTCCTTCATCATCTTCTTCATCTTCTTCATCTTCATCATCTTCATCATCTTCATCATCTTCAGCTGCTTCATCTTCTTCATCTTCTTCATCATCTTCATCTTCTTCATGTTCTTCATCTTCTTCTTCATCTTCATCATCTTCATCTTCTTCATCATCTTCTTCATCATCTTCATCTTCTTCATCTTCTTCTTCATCTTCTTCATCATCTTCATCTTCTTCTTCTTCTTCATCTTCATCTTCTTCATCTTCATCTTCATCTTCAATCTTCAATCTTCATCTTCTTCATCTTCTTCATCTTCATCTTCTTCTTCATCTTCTTCATCTTAAATCTTCTTCATCTTCATCTTCTTCATCTTCATCTTCAATCTTCTTCATCTTCATCTTCTTCATCTTCATCTTCATCTTCTTCTTCATCTTCTTCAATCTTCTTCATCTTCATCTTCATCTTCAATCTTCTTCATCTTCATCTTCATCTTCATCTTCAATCTTCTTCATCTTCATCTTCTTCATCTTCATCTTCATCTTCTTCTTCAATCTTCTTCATCTTCTTCATCTTCATCTTCATCTTCAATCTTCTTCATCTTCATCTTCTTCATCTTCATTTTCATCTTCAATCTTCAATCTTCTTCATCTTCATCTTCACCTTCATCTTCATCTTCATCTTCATCTTCTTCATCTTCCTCTTCATTTTCAGCTTCTTCATCTTCAGTCTTCATCTTCTTCTTCATCTTCATCTTCATCTTCATCTTCATCATCTTCATCTTCTTCAATCTTCATCTTCATCTTCGATCTTCATCTTCATCTTCTTCATCTTCATCTTCTTCATCTTCATCTTCTTCTTCAACTTCTTCATCTTCATCTTCATCTTCTTCATCTTCATCATCATCTTCTTCTTCATCTTCGTCATCTTCGTCATCTTCATCTTCATCTTCATCTTCTTCTTCTTCATCCTCATCATCATCTTCTTCATCTTCATCTTCATCATCATCTTCTTCATCTTCATCTTCAATCTTCATCTTCATCTTCTTCTTCATCTTCTTCATCTTCATCATCTTCTTCATCTTCATCTTCATCATCTTCATCTTCATCTTCATCATCTTCAACTTCATCTTCTTCATCTTCATCTTCATCTTCTTCATCTTCATCTTCATCTTCATCATCTTCATCTTCTTCATCTTCTTCTTCATCTTCATCTTCATCTTCAATCTTCAATCTTCATCTTCACTCTTCTTCATCTTCATCTTCATCTTCTTCAATCTTCATCTTCACTCTTCTTCATCTTCATCTTCATCTTCAATCTTCATCTTCAATCTTCATCTTCATCTTCATCTTCATCTTCAATCTTCAATCTTCATCTTCAATCTTCATCTTCATCTTCTTCATCGTCAATCTTCATCTTCATCTTCTTCATCTTCATCTTCAATCTTCTTCATCTTCATCTTCATCTTCTTCATCTTCATCTTCATCTTCTTCATCTTCAATCTTCTTCATCTTCATCTTCATCTTCTTCAATCTTCATCTTCTTCATCTTCATCTTCATCTTTTTCATCTTCATCTTCATCTTCAATCTTCATCTTCAATCATCTTCGTCTTCTTCATCTTCATCTTCATCTTCATCTTCATCTTCAATCTTCATCTTCTTCTTCATCTTCTTCAATCTTCATCTTCTTCATCTTCATCTTCTTCATCATCTTCATCATCTTCTTCATCTTCATCTTCTTCATCTTCTTCATTTTCTTCATCTTCATTTTCATCTACTTCATCTTCATCTTCATCTTCAATCTTCATCTTCATCTTCTTCTTCATCTTCTTCAATCTTCATCTTCTTCATCTTCTTCATCATCTTCATCTTCATCATCTTCTTCATCATCTTCATCTTCATCTTCTTCATCTTCTTCATCATCTTCATCATCTTCTTCATCTTCTTCATCATCTTCTTCATCTTCTTCATCTTCATCATCTTCATCATCTTCAGCTGCTTCATCTTCTTCATCTTCTTCATCATCTTCATCTTCTTCATGTTCTTCATCTTCTTCTTCATCTTCATCATCTTCATCTTCTTCATCTTCTTCATCATCTTCTTCATCTTCTTCATCATCTTCATCTTCTTCATCTTCTTCTTCATCTTCTTCATCATCTTCATCTTCTTCTTCTTCTTCATCTTCATCTTCTTCATCTTCATCTTCAATCTTCAATCTTCATCTTCTTCATCTTCTTCATCTTCATCTTCAATCTTCATCTTCTTCATCTTCATCTTCATCATCTTCTTCATCTTCATCTTCATCTTCAATCTTCTTCATCTTCATCTTCATCTTCATCTTCATCATCTTCTTCATCTTCATCTTCATCTTCATCTTCATCTTCAATCTTCATCATCTTCTTCATCTTCATCTTCATCTTCATCTTCATCTTCATCTTCAATCTTCATCTTCTTCTTCTTCATCTTCATCTTCTTCATCTTCATCTTCATCTTCATCTTCAATCTTCATCTTCTTCTTCATCTTCATCTTCATCTTCTTCATCTTCATCTTCATCTTCATCTTCATCTTCAATCTTCTTCATCTTCATCTTCATCTTCATCTTCATCTTCAATCTTCATCTTCATCATCATCATCTTCTTCATCTTCATCTTCATCTTCATCTTCAATCTTCTTCATCTTCTTCATCTTCATCTTCATCTTCAATCTTCATCTTCTTCTTCTTCATCTTCATCTTCTTCATCTTCATCTTCATCTTCATCTTCTTCATCTTCATCTTCATCTTCATCTTCTTCATCTTCATCTTCTTCATCTTCTTCATCTTCATCTTCATCTTCTTCTTCATCTTCATCTTCATCTTCATCTTCATCTTCATCTTCAATCTTCTTCTTCATCTTCATCTTCTTCATCTTCATCTTCATCTTCATCTTCAATCTTCATCTTCATCTTCTTCATCTTCATCTTCATCTTCATCTTCATCTTCAATCTTCTTCATCATCTTCATCTTCATCTTCATCTTCATCTTCATCTTCAATATTCATCTTCTTCATCTTCATCTTCATCTTCATCTTCAATCATCTTCATCTTCATCTTCATCTTCATCTTCATCTTCATCTTCTTCATCTTCATCATCTTCTTCATCTTCATCTTCATCATCTTCATCTTCATCTTCATCATCTTCAACTTCATCTTCTTCATCTTCATCTTCATCTTCATCTTCTTCATCTTCATCTTCATCTTCATCATCTTCATCTTCTTCATCTTCTTCTTCATCTTCATCTTCATCTTCAATCTTCAATCTTCATCTTCACTCTTCTTCATCTTCATCTTCATCTTCTTCATCTTCATCTTCAATCTTCATCTTCACTCTTCTTCATCTTCATCTTCATCTTCAATCTTCATCTTCAATCTTCATCTTCATCTTCATCTTCATCTTCAATCTTCAATCTTCATCTTCAATCTTCATCTTCATCTTCTTCATCGTCAATCTTCATCTTCATCTTCTTCATCTTCATCTTCAATCTTCTTCATCTTCATCTTCATCTTCTTCATCTTCATCTTCATCTTCTTCATCTTCATCTTCATCTTCATCTTCTTCATCTTCTTCAATCTTCATCTTCATCTTCATCTTCATCTTTTCATCTTCATCTTCATCTTCATCTTCATCTTCAATCATCTTCGTCTTCGTCTTCTTCATCTTCATCTTCATCTTCATCTTCATCTTCATCTTCAATCTTCATCTTCTTCTTCATCTTCTTCAATCTTCATCTTCTTCATCTTCATCTTCTTCATCATCTTCATCATCTTCTTCATCTTCATCTTCTTCATCTTCTTCATTTTCTTCATCTTCATTTTCATCTAATTCATCTTCATCTTCATCTTCAATCTTCATCTTCATCTTCTTCAATCTTCATCTTCTTCATCTTCTTCATCATCTTCATCTTCATCATCTTCTTCATCATCTTCATCTTCATCTTCTTCATCTTCTTCATCATCTTCATCATCTTCTTCATCTCTTCATCATCTTCTTCATCTTCTTCATCTTCATCATCTTCATCATCTTCATCATCTTCAGCTGCTTCATCTTCTTCATCTTCTTCATCATCTTCATCTTCTTCATGTTCTTCATCTTCTTCTTCATCTTCATCATCTTCATCTCTTCTTCATCTTCTTCATCTTCATCTTCTTCATCTTCTTCATCATCTTCATCATCTTCATCTTCTTCTTCATCTTCATCTTCATCTTCTTCATCTTCATCTTCATCTTCAATCTTCATCTTCTTCATCTTCTTCATCTTCATCTTCATCTTCATCTTCTTCTTCTTCATCTTCATCTTCATCATCTTCTTCATCTTCATCTTCATCTTCTTCATCTTCATCTTCATCATCATCTTCTTCATCTTCATCTTCATCTTCATCTTCAATCTTCTTCATCTTCTTCATCTTCATCTTCATCTTCATCTTCATCTTCATCTTCAATCTTCATCTTCATCTTCTTCATCTTCATCTTCTTCATCATCTTCATCTTCATCTTCATCTTCATCTTCATCTCATCTTCATCTTCATCTTCATCTTCTTCTTCTCATCTTCATCTTCATCTTCATCTTCATCTTCATCTTCATCTTCATCTTCATCTTCATCTTCATCTTCATCTTCATCTTCATCATCATCTTCTTCATCTTCATCTTCATCTTCATCTTCAATCTTCTTCATCTTCTTCATCTTCATCTTCATCTTCAATCTTCATCTTCTTCTTCTTCATCTTCATCTTCTTCATCTTCATCTTCATCTTCATCTTCATCTTCATCATCTTCTTCATCTTCATCTTCATCTTCATCTTCTTCATCTTCATCTTCTTCATCTTCATCTTCATCTTCTTCTTCATCTTCATCTTCATCTTCATCTTCATCTTCATCTTCATCTTCTTCTTCATTCTTCATCTTCATCTTCATCTTCATCTTCATCTTCAATCTTCATCTTCATCTTCTCATCTTCATCTTCTCTTCATCTTCATCTTCAATCTTCTTCATCATCTTCATCTTCATCTTCATCTTCATCTTCATCTTCATCTTCATCTTCATCATCTTCATCTCATCATCTTCATCTTCATCTTCATTCATCTTCATCTTCATCTTCATCTTCATCATCTTTCATCTTCATCTTCATCTTCATCTCATCTTCTTCATCTTCATCTTCATCTTCATCTTCAATCTTCTTCATCTTCATCTTCATCTTCATCTTCATCTTCATCTTCATCTTCATCTTCATCTTCATCTTTCATCTTCATCTTCATCATCTTCATCTTCATCTTCATCTTCATCTTCAATCTTCAATCTTCATCTCATCTTCATCTTCATCTTCATCTTCATCTTCATCTTCTTCATCATCTTCATCTTCATCTTCATCATCTTCTTCATCTTCATCTTCATCTTCATCTTCATCTCATCTTCAATCTTCATCTTCATCTTCATCTTCATCTTCATCTTCATCTTCATCTTCAATCTTCATCTTCATCTTCATCTTCTCATCTTCAATCTTCATCATCTTCATCTTCATCTTCATCATCTTCATCTTCATCTTCATCTTCATCATCTTCATCTTCATCTTCATCTCATCTTCATCTTCATCTTTCATCATCTTCTCATCTTCATCTTCTCATCTTCATCATCTTCATCTTCATCTTCATCATCTTCATCTTCATCTTCATCTCTTCATCATCTTCATCTTCATCTTCATCTTCTTCATCATCTTCATCTTCAATCTTCTTCATCTTCTTCATCTTCATCTTCATCTTCATCTTCTTCATCTTCATCTTCATCTTCATCTTCATCTTCATTCTTCATCTTCATCTTCATCTTCATCATCTTCATCTCATCTTCATCTCATCTTCATCTTCTTCTTCATCTCATCTTCATCTTCATCTCTTCATCTTCATCTTCATCTTCATCTTCATCTCATCTTCATCTTCATCTCATCTCATCTCATCTTCATCTTCATCATCTTCATCATCTTCTTCTCTCATCTTCATCTTCTTCATCTTCATCTTCATCTTCATCTCATCTTCATCTTCATCTTCTTCATCTTCATCTTCATCTTCATCTTCATCTTCATCTTCATCTTCATCTTCGATCATCTTCATCTTCATCATCTTCCATCTTCATCTTCATCTCATCTTCATCTTCCTTCATCTTCAATCTTCATCTTCAATCTTCATCATCTTCATCTTCAATCTTCATCTTCATCTTCATCTTCATCTTCATCATCTTCATCTTCATCTTCATCTTCTTCATCTTCATCTTCATCTTCATCTTCATCTTCATCATCTTCATCTTCATCTTCATCTTCATCATCTTCATCATCTTCATCTTCTTCATCTTCATCTTCATCTTCATCTTCTTCATCTTCATCTTCATCTTCATCTTCATCTTCATCTTCATCTTCATCTTCATCTTCATCTTCATCTTCATCTTCATCTTCAATCTTCATCTTCATCTTCTTCATCTTCATCTTCATCATCATCTTCATCTTCAATCTTCTTCATCATCTTCATCTTCATCATCTTCATCTTCATCTCTTCATCTTCAATCTTCATCATCTTCATCTTCATCTTCATCTTCATCTTCATCTTCATCTTCATCTTCATCTTCATCTTCATCTTCATCTTCTTCATCTTCATCTTCAATCTTCAATCTTCAATCTTCATCTTCTTCATCTTCATCTTCATCATCATCAATCTTCATCTTCATCTTCTTCATCTTCATCTTCATCATCTTCTTCATCTTCATCTTCATCTTCATCTTCAATCTTCATCTTCATCTTCTTCATCTTCATCTTCATCTTCATCTTCATCTTCAATCTTCTTCATCTTCATCTTCATCTTCATCATCTTCTTCATCTTCTTCATCATCTTCATCTTCAATCATCTTCATCATCTTCATCTTCATCTTCATCTTCATCTTCATCTTCAATCTTCATCTTCATCTTCATCTTCTTCATCTTCATCTTCATCTTCTTCATCTTCATCTCTTCATCATCTTCATCTTCATCTTCATCTTCAATCTTCATCTTCATCTTCATCTTCCATCTTCAATCTTCAATCTTCAATCTTCAATCTTCAATCTTCAATCTTCATCTTCAATCTTCATCTTCATCTTCATCTTCATCTTCATCTTCATCTTCATCTTCATCTTCATCTTCATCTTCTTCATCTCATCTTCATCTTCATCTTCTTCATCTTCATCTTCATCTTCATCTTCATCTTCATCTTCATCTTCATCTTCATCTTCTTCATCTTCATCTTCATCATCTTCTCTTCATCTTCATCTTCATCTTCATCTTCAATCTTCATCTCTTCATCTTCATCTTCATCTTCATCTTCAATCTTCATCTTCAATCTTCATCTCATCTTCATCTTCATCTTCATCTTCATCTTCATCATCTTTCATCTTCATTCATCTTCTTCTTCATCTTCTTCATCTTCATCTTCATCTTCATCTTCAATCTTCATCTTCATCTTCTTCATCTTCATCTTCATCTTCATCTTCTTCATCTTCATTCATCTTCAATCTTCTTCATCTTCATCTTCTTCATCTTCATCTTCATCTTCTTCATCTTCATCTTCATCTTCTTCATCTTCATCTTCATCTTCAATCTTCATCTTCCATCTTCATCTTCATCATCTTCAATCTTCATCTTCTTCTTCATCTTCATCTTCATCTTCATCTTCATCTTCATCATCTCTTCATCTTCATCTTCATCTTCAATCTTCATCTTCATCTTCATCTTCATCTTCATCTTCATCTTCTTCTTCTTCATCTTCAATCTTCATCTTCTTCTTCTTCATCTTCATCTTCATCATCTTCTTCATCTTCATCTTCATCTTCAATCTTCTTCATCTTCATCTTCATCTTCATCTTCAATCTTCAATCTTCATCTTCATCTTCATCTTCATCATCTTCAATCTTCATCTTCATCTCATCTTCATCTTCATCTTCTTCATCTTCATCTTCATCTTCATCTTCATCTTCAATCTTCATCATCTTCTCATCTCATCTTCATCTTCAATCTTCATCTTCATCTTCATCTTCATCTTCTTCATCTTCATCTTCATCTTCATCTTCATCTTCATCTTCATCATCTTCATCTTCATCTTCTTCATCTTCATCTTCATCTTCATCTTCATCTTCATCTTCAACTTCATCTTCATCTTCAACTCTTCTTCATCTTCATCTTCATCTCTTCTTCTTCATCTTCAATCTTCATCTTCTTCATCTTCATCATCTTCATCATCTTCATCTTCATCTTTCATCTTCATCTTCATCTTCAATCTTCATCTTCATCATCTTCATCTTCATCTTCATCATCTTCATCTTCAATCTTCATCTTCTTCAATCTTCATCATCATCTTCATCTTCACTTCATCTTCATCTTCAATCTTCATCTTCATCTTCATCTTCTTCATCTTCATCTTCATCATTCAATCTTCTTCATCTTCATCTTCATCTCTTCATCTTCATCTTCATCTTCTCATCTTCATCTTCATCTTCATCTTCATCTTCATCTTCATCTTCAATCTTCATCTCTTCATCTTCATCTTCATCTTCATCATCTTCAATCTTCATCTTCATCTTCATCTTCATCATCATCATCTTCATCTTCATCTTCATCTTCATCTTCCATCATCTTCATCTTCATCTTCATCATCTTCTTCATCTTCATCTTCATCTTCATCTCATCTTCATCTTCAATCTTCATCTTCATCATCATCATCTTCATCTTCATCATCTTCATCATCTTCTTCATCTTCATCTTCAATCATCATCTTCATCTTCATCTTCATCTTCAATCTTCATCATCTTCATCTTCATCTTCATCATCACTTCAATCTTCATCTTCATCTTCATCTTCATCATCTTCATCTTCATCTTCATCTTCTTCATCTTCATCTTCATCTTCATCTTCATCTTCATCTTCATCTTCAATCTTCTTCATCTTCAATCTTCTTCATCTTCATCATCTTCATCTTCATCTTCATCTTCTTCATCTTCATCTTCATCTTCATCTTCATCTTCATCTTCTCATCTTCATCTCATCTTCAATCTTCCATCTTCATCTTCATCTTCTTCATCTTCATCTTCATCTTCATCATCTTCAATCTCATCTTCTTCTTCTTCATCTTCATCTTCATCATCATCATCTCTCTTCATCTTCATCTTCATCATCATCTTCATCTTCATCTTCAATCTTCATCTTCAATCTTCATCTTCATCTTCATCTTCAATCTTCATCTTCATCTTCATCATCTTCATCTTCTCATCTCATCTCATCTTCTTCATCATCTTCATCTTCTTCATCTCAATCTCTTCATCTTCATCTCTCTTCATCAATCTTCATCTTCTTCATCTTCATCTTCTTCATTTCATCATCCTTCATCTTCTTCCACACTTCTTCATCTTCATCTTCATCTTCAATCTTCATCTTCATCTTCATCTTCATCTCTTCATCTTCATCTTCATCTTCATCTTCATCTTCATCTTCATCTTCTTCATCTTCATCTTCATCTTCTCATCTTCATTTCATCTACTTCATCTTCATCTTCATCTTCATCTTCATCTTCATCTCATCTTCTTCATCTTCATCTCATCTTCAATCTTCATCTTCATCATCTTCATCTTCATCTTCTTCATCTTCATCTTCATCATCTCATTCATCTTCATCTTCTTCATCTTCATCTTCATCTTCTTCATCTTCATCATCATCTTCTTCATCTCATCTTCATCTTCATCTTCATCATCTTCATCTTCATCATCATCTTCATCTTCCATCTTCCATCTTCCATCTTCCATCTTCCATCTTCACTTCATCATCATCTTCATCATCTTCACTCATCTTCATCTCATCTTCATCTTCATCTTCATCATCTTCTTCTTCATCTTCATCATATCATCATCTTCATCATCAATCTTCATCTTCATCTCATCTTCACAACTTCATCTTCATCTTCATCTTCTTCATCTTCATCTTCATCATCATCATCAATCTTCATCTTCATCTTCATCTTCTTCTTCAACTTCTTCATCTTCATCTTCATCTTCATCTTCTTCTTCTTCACATCCTCATCATCATCTTCTTCATCTTCATCATCATCGTCTTCATCTTCAATCTTCATCTTCATCATCTTCATCTTCATCTTCATCTTCATCATCTTCAACTTCATCTTCTTCTTCATCTTCATCTTCATCTTCAATCTTCATCTCTTCTTCTTCTTCATCTTCATCTTCTTCATCATCTTCATCTTCATCTTCCATCTTCCATCTTCCATCTTCATCTTCATCTCATCTTCATCATCTTCTTCTTCATCTTCATCATATTCATCATCTTCATCTTCATCTTCATCTTCTTCAACTTCTTCATCTTCATCTTCTCATCTTCATCTTCATCATCTTCATCATCTTCTTCATCTTCATCATATTCATCATCTTCATCATCAATCTTCATCTTCATCTTCATCTTCATCTTCTTCTTCAACTTCTTCATCTTCATCTTCTTCATCTTCATCTTCATCATCTTCTTCTTCATCATCCTCATCATCATCTTCTTCATCTTCATCATCATCATCATCTTCTTCATCTTCAATCTTCATCTTCATCTTCATCTTCTTCTTCATCTTCATCATCTTCATCTTCATCTTCATCATCTTCAACTTCATCTTCTTCTTCATCTTCATCTTCAATCTTCATCTTCTTCTTCTTCATCTTCTTCTTCATCTTCATCTTCTTCTTCTTCTTCATCTTCATCTTCTTCTTCTTCTTCTTCTTCTTCTTCTTCATCATCCTCATCATCATCTTCTTCATCTTCATCATATTCATCATCTTCATCATCAATCTTCATCAATCTTCATCTTCATCTTCATCTTCAACTTCTTCATCTTCATCTTCTTCATCTTCATCTTCTTCTTCTTCTTCATCATCCTCATCATCATCTTCTTCATCTTCATCTTCATCATCATCTTCTTCATCTTCAATCTTCATCTTCATCTTCATCTTCTTCTTCATCTTCATCATCTTCATCTTCATCTTCATCATCTTCAACTTCATCTTCTTCTTCATCTTCTTCTTCTTCATCATCTTCATCTTCTTCTTCATCTTCTTCTTCTTCTTCTTCTTCTTCTTCTTCTTCTTCTTCTTCTTCTCATCATCTTCTTCAACTTCATCTTCATCTTCAATCTTCATCATCATCATCATCATCATCTTCTTCTTCTTCTTCTTCTTCTTCATCATCTTCATCTTCTTCATCTTCATCTTCATCTTCTTCATCTTCATCTTCAATCTTCAATCTTCAATCTTCATCTTCTTCATCTTCATCTTCATCTTCATCATCTTCAATCTTCATCTTCATCATCTTCTTCATCTTCTTCATCTTCATCATATTCATCATCTTCATCATCAATCTTCATCTTCATCTTCATCTTCTTCATCTTCATCTTCTTCTTCAACTTCTTCATCTTCATCTTCATCTTCTTCATCTTCATCATCTTCATCTTCTTCTTCATCTTCGTCATCTTCATCTTCATCTTCATCTTCTTATTCTTCATCATCCTCATCATCATCTTCTTCATCTTCATCTTCATCTTCATCATCATCTTCTTCATCTTCAATCTTCATCTTCATCTTCATCTTCTTCTTCATCTTCATCATCTTCATCTTCATCTTCATCATCTTCAACTTCATCTA
>NW_027142145.1:67500-70000 GCF_036365525.1 Heterodontus francisci | reverse complement strand
TCATCTTCATCTTCTTCATCTTGTTCTTCATCTTCATCTTCATCTTCATCGTCTTCATACTTCATGTTCATCTTCCTCATCTTCATCTTCTTCTTCTTCTTCATCTTCTTCTTCTTCATCTTCTTCTTCATCTTCATCTTCTTCTTCTTCTTCTTCTTCTTCTTCTTCTTCTTCATCTTCATCTTCTTCTTCATGTCCTTCATCTTCTTCATCTTCATCTTCATCATCTTCGTCTTCATACTTCATCTTCATCTTCATCTTCTTCATCTTCATCTTCTTCATGTTATTCTTCTTCTTCTTCATCTTCATCTTCTTCTTCTTCTTCTTCTTCATCTTCATCTTCATCTTCTTCATCTTCATCTTCATCTTCTTCATCTTCATCTTCTTCTTCTTCTTCATCTTCATCTTCATCTCATCTTCATCTTCTTCTTCTTCTTCTTCTTCTTCTTCTTCTTCTTCTTCTTCTTCATCTTCTTCTTCTTCTTCTTCATCTTCATCTTCATCTTCATCTTCTTCATCTTCATCTTCATCTTCATCTTCTTCATCTTCATCTTCATCTTCTTCTTCTTCTTCATCTTCATCTTCTTCTTCTTCTTCTTCTTCTTCATCTTCATCTTCATCTTCATCTTCATCTTCTTCTTCTTCATCTTCATCTTCATCTTCTTCTTCTTCTTCTTCTTCTTCTTCTTCTTCTTCTTCTTCTTCTTCACCTTCATCTTCATCTTCATCATCTTCATCTTCATCTTCATCTTCTTCTTCTTCATAGTCATCTTCATCTTCATCTTCATCTTCTTCTTCTTCTTCATCTTCATCTTTTTCTTCTTCATCTTCTTCATCTTCATATTCTTCTTCTTCATCTTGTTCCTCATCTTCGTCTTCTTCATCTTCATCTTCATCTTCTTCGTCTTCATACTTCATCTTCATCTTCTTCATCTTCATCATCTTCATGTTCTTCTTCTTCTTCTTCTTCATCTTCATCTTCATCTTCTTCATCTTCATCTTCATCTTCTTCTTCTTCTTCTTCTTCATCTTCATCTTCTTCTTCATCTTCATCTTCATCTTCTTCATCTTCATCTTCATCTTCGTCTTCATCTTCTTCTTCTCATCTTCATCTTCATCTTCTTCTTCTTCTTCATCTCCTTCATCTTCATCTTCATCTTCTTCTTCATCTTCATCTTCATCTTTTTCTTCTTCATCTTCTTCTTCAGCTTCATCTTCATCTTCATCTTCATCTTCATCTTCATCTTCTTCATCTTCATCTTCATCTTCATCTTCATCTTCTTCATCTTCATCTTCATCTTCATCTTCTTCATCTTCATCTTCATCTTCTTCTTCATCTTCATCTTCATCTTCTTCTTCTTCTTCTTCTTCTTCATCTTCTTCTTCTTCTTCTTCTTCTTCTTCTTCTTCTTCTTCTTCTTCACCTTCATCTTCATCGTCTTCATCTTCATCTTCTTCTTCTTCATAGTCATCTTCATCTTCATCTTCATCTTCTTCTTCTTCTTCATCTTCATCTTCTTCTTCTTCTTCATCTTCATCTTCATCTTCATCTTCTTCTTCTTCATCTTCTTCTTCTTCATCTTCATCTTCATCTTCATCTTCATCTTCATCTTCTTCATCTTCTTCTTCTTCATCTTCATCTTCTTCTTCTTCTTCTTCTTCTTCTTCTTCTTCTTCTTCATCTTCATCTTCTTCTTCTTCTTCATCTTCATCTTCTTCTTCTTCTTCATCTTCATCTTCATCTTCATCTTCTTCTTCTTCATCTTCTTCTTCTTCATCTTCATCTTCATCTTCATCTTCTTCATCATCTTCTTCATCTTCATCTTCTTCTTCTTCATCTTCATCTTCTTCTTCTTCTTCTTCTTCTTCTTCTTCTTCTTCATCTTCATCTTCTTCTTCTTCTTCTTCTTCTTCATCTTCGTCTTCGTCTTCATCTTCATCTTCATCTTCATCTTCTTCTTCTTCATCTTCTTCATCTTCATCTTCATCTTCATCTTCATCTTCTTCATCATCTTCTTCTTCTTCTTCTTCTTCATCTTCATCTTCTTCTTCTTCTTCTTCTTCTTCTTCATCTTCATCTTCTTCTTCTTCTTCTTCATCTTCATCTTCATCTTCATCTTCTTCATCTTCATCTTCATCTTCATCTTCTTCATCTTCATCTTCATCTTCTTCTTCTTCTTCATCTTCATCTTCATCTTCTTCTTCTTCTTCTTCTTCTTCTTCATCTTCTTCTTCTTCATCTTCTTCTTCTTCTTCTTCTTCTTCTTCACCTTCATCTTCATCATCTTCATCTTCATCTTCTTCTTCTTCATAGTCATCTTCATCTTCATCTTCATCTTCATCTTCATCTTCTTCTTCTTCTTCATCTTCATCTTTTTCTTCTTCATCTTCTTCATCTTCATCTTCATCTTCTTCATCTTCATCTTCTTCATCTTGTTCTTCATCTTCATCTTCATCTTCTTCGTCTTCATACTTCATCTTCATCTTCCTCATCTTCACC
>NW_027142145.1:60000-62500 GCF_036365525.1 Heterodontus francisci | reverse complement strand
CATCTTCATCTTCATCTTCATCTTCTTCTTCTTCATCTTGTTCTTCATCTTCATCTTCTTCATCTTCATCTTCAGCTTCTTCGTCTTCATACTTCATCTTCATCTTCATCTTCATCTTCATCTTCTTCATCTTCATCTTCTTCTTCTTCATCTTCTTCTTCTTCATCTTCTTCTTCATCTTCTTCTTCATCTTCTTCATCTTCATCTTCATCTTCTTCATCTTCTTCATCTTCATCTTCTTCTTCTTCTTCTTCATCTTCATCTTCATCTTCTTCATCTTCATCTTCATCTAGATCTTCACCATCTTCATCTTCATCTTCATCTTCATCTTCATCTTCATCTTCTTCATCTTCAGCTTAATCTTCTTCTTCATCTTCTTCTTCATCTTCATCTTCATCTTCTTCTTCATCCTCTTTATCTTCTTCATCTTCTTCTTCTTCATCATCTTCTTCATCTTCTTCTTCTTCTTCATCTTCTTCTTCTTCATCTTCTTCTTCATCTTCTTCTTCATCTTCATCTTCATCTTCTTCTTCATCATCTTCTTCATCTTCTTCTTCTTCTTCATCATCTTCTTCATCTTCTTCATCTTCTTCATTTTCATCTTCATCTTCATCTTCTTCTTCATCGTCTTCATCTTATTCATCTTCATCTTCTTCTTCTTCATCTTCATATTCATCTTCTTCTTCATCTTCATCTTCATCATCTTCATCTTCATCTTCTTCTTCTTCTTCATCTTGATCTTCTTCTTCTTCTTCATCTTCATCTTCATCTTCTTCATCATCTTCATCTTCACCATCTTCATCTTCATCTTCATCTTCTTCTTCATCTTCTTCTTCATCTTCATCTTCATCTTCATCTTCTTCTTCTTCTTCTTCATCTTCATCTTCATCTTCATCTTCTTCATCTTCTTCTTCTTCATCTTCATCTTCATCTTCATCTTCTTCTTCTTCATCTTCTTCTTCTTCTTCTTCTTCTTCTTCTTCTTCTTCTTCTTCTTCTTCTTCTTCTTCTTCTTCTTCTTCTTCTTCATCTTCTTCTTCTTCTTCTTCTTCATCTTCTTCTTCTTCTTCATCTTCTTCATCTTCTTCTTGTTCTTCATCTTCTTCTTCATCATCTTCTTCTTCATCTTCATCTTCATCTTCATCTTCTTCTTCATCATCTTCTTCATCTTCTTCTTCTTCTTCATCATCTTCTTCATCTTCTTCATCTTCATCTTCATCTTCATCTTCATCTTCTTCTTCATCGTCTTCATCTTCTTCATCTTCATCTTCTTCTTCTTCATCTTCATCTTCATCTTCTTCTTCATCTTCATCTTCATCTTCATCATCTTCATCTTCATCTTCTTCTTCTTCTTCATCTTCATCTTCTTCTTCTTCTTCATCTTCATCTTCATCTTTTTCATCATCTTCATCTTCATCATCTTCATCTTCATCTTCATCTTCATCATCTTCTTCATCTTCATCTTCATCTTCTTCTTCTTCTTCTTCTTCATCTTCATCTTCATCTTCATCTTCATCTTCATCTTCATCTTCTTCATCTTCTTCTTCTTCATCTTCATCTTCATCTTCTTCTTCTTCATCTTCTTCTTCTTCTTCTTCTTCTTCTTCTTCATCATCTTCATCTTCTTCATCTTCTTCTTCTTCTTCTTCTTCCTCATCTTCATCTTTTCATCTTCATCTTCATCTTCATCTTCTTCTTCTTCTTCATCTTCTTCATCTTCTTCTTCTTCTTCATCTTCATCTTCTTCTTCTTCTTCTTCTTCTTCTTCTTCTTCATCTTCATCTTCTTCTCCTCTTCTTCATCTTCTTCTTCATCTTCATCTTCTTCATCTTCTTCTTCATCTTCTTCTTCATCGTCTTCATCTTCTTCTTCTTCTTCATCTTCTTCTTCTTCTTCATCTTCATCTTCTTCTCCTCTTCTTCATCTTCTTCTTCATCTTCATCTTCTTCTTCTTCATCTTCTTCATCTTCATCTTCTTCTTATTCTTCTTCTTCATCTTCATCTTCATCTTCATCTTCATCTTCTTCATCTTCATCATCTTCTTCCTATTCTTCTTCTTCTTCTTCTTCTTCATCTTCTTCATCTTCTTCTTCATCTTCTTCATCTTCTTCTTCATCTTCTTCTTCTTCATCTTCATCTTCATCTTCTTCATCTTCTTCATCTTCATCTTCTTCTTCTTCTTCTTCTTCATCTTCATCTTCATCTTCATCTTCATCTTCATCTTCTTCATCTTCTTCTTCTTCATCTTCTTCATCTTCATCTTCATCTTCTTCATCTTCTTCTTCATCTTCATCTTCATCTTCATATTCTTCTTCATCTTCTTCTTCTTCTTCTTCATCTTCATCTTATTCTTCTTCTTCATCTTCATCTTCATCTTCTTCATCTTCTTCTTCATCTTCATCTTCATCTTCATCTTCTTCTTCTTCATCTTATTCTTCTTCTTCTTCATCTTCATCTTATTCTTCTTCTTCATCTTCATCTTCATCTTCTTCATCATCTT